>NW_015505720.1:43875-83804 GCF_001515645.1 Sinocyclocheilus grahami | reverse complement strand
GATAGATAGATAGATAGATAGATAGATAGATAGATAGATAGATAGATAGATAGGTATGTATGTATACTAGATGAAAGTGATTAGATTTTTTGAGAAAAGAAATTGGATAAAAATAAAGATTATTATTATTATAAGTCAAGTCACATTTATTTATATAACAGCAGCTCTTCAGAAGACAATAGTGTCATTATCTAGCTCAACTCAGTTAAAGTTTTGTTCCCATCCAATCGTTAAATTGATAATATTTATAGTTAAATTGATAATATTTTGAAAGCCTAATTACTATAGCAAAAACAAACAATGTAGGAGCCAAAATATGATTTATTTATTTATTTATTTTAAAGAAATGTTAAGTAACAGAATGACACATTTGAAATTAATTTGTTTATGCCATGAAACTATTTTCCCTGGTGAAAAATAAGTCCTCTTAAATGTATTAAAAATGAAGTTGAAATTCAGATAGTATATATATATAGTACATGTCAAGTAACATGTTTACTTGAAGTGTATTAAAAATGTACTGAATTGCACTTTAATATATTTTTAAAAACGTATTCTAGAAGTACTTTTGTAATAAATATATGCTTAGTTACGTTTTTAAGAAATATGTTAAAACACAAGCATATTTTTGTTGCATTTTAGTGTATTTACAGAAAACATAATTATTTAACTTTTACTCAAAACATATTTTATGTTCACTTTGTGTAAGAACATACTGAAATAGTGGGTTAAAAGTATGTGTATCTTATTTATAAACCATTTGCAGAACTACTGCAATATATTTTAAATATGTATGTAATGAACATGTGCTTCAGCCTGCTTTTCAAAAGGAAGATATTTTGAAAAAAAATAAAAAAAAGTTTTTTTAACATTTTAATATATTGTATAAATTATATTAATTCACTCACACTAAAATGCATTATAGCTATAAAATAAGCAAATGCATTCTTACATTGTACCAACTTAAAATGTATTATACTTAAATACTTATAAATACTTTTTTCAACTATGCCTTAGTAATAAGCATAAAATCAATATGTTGCTTGGTTTTACTTGTCTGTACTTGTAAAAGAATGCTAGGCTGTTTTGTAATACAATAGAAATACATTTTAATTTCAATTTTAAATGCATAACATGATACATTACTTGTAATACTATTTAACTGTACTTTCCACAAGCATTTCAACATCATATCATTTGAAGTGCATCAGAAAAAAATTTCCCAAATATATGCTTAAAACCCCTATTTATTTACTTGTTTATGTACCTGAATTCAAATAAGCTCAACGTACCGTGTAATGCATGAAAACAAACCTCATTGGCATTTGTGGAAGCTCAGGGGTGCTTGCGTAACACACGTGACAAAACCGGATTGGTCTTCATGCATCAAGCAAGCGTGTCTGAGCTTCCGTTTACCAGTTCAGGATGTGCATGTGTGTATGTGTCGATGGATGTGGGGCTGAACTGTTAAATTAAATATAACATTCATTGTTATATCTTTATTTTTCCCAGCTTCTTAAAGCGTCTATGTGTGTAGATTTGGAACCTCATTATTTTGTGATTCTAGGTAAATATTTTATTTCTGTTACTTGTCAGTCGAAAGTTTTTTTTTTTATGCAGTAGCTGCATTCAATTTGATCAATCAGAGCCAAGCTGTTCAAATCAACTTTGCAGGTAATAGTCCAATTACACCGCCATATGCTGTTGAGATGGTAATATTTTTTAAGCAAAAATCATCCCAGTTTCGCTTTATTTTATTTTCCCGACTAGAAAACCAGGCCAGCTCCCACCTCCCGTGAACAACTTATTAGGTGCTTAAAAGGTGTGTCTGCCAAGTCGAAGCAGATGCGAACAGATGAAAATAATAGGGATGTCTGGTTCGTGAATGAATTGTTCTATTGAACCGGTTCTTTGTAGTGAACCGGTTCAACCAGTTCACCAAATCAGACTGAATTGTTTGAAACAGTTTGCATCTTCAGTAAGCACTAATCCACAAATTATTTAAGTTGCTCACTTTTTGATGTGCCTGACACTCCCTCTAACTCGAAATAAACCAATATCCCAGATTTCCCTTTCGAGATGGTCTCTCGGCATAGTGTGCAGGTATGCTGATGCATTGGGAAAACACCTTTCTGCTTAGAATACTGAAGCCGGATTCGCTTAATGCCATTGCTTTGCGCTCAAGCAATGGCGCTCAATGATGCTCAAGCGTGCAAAAATAAGGGGGCGTGGTGCCTCTTATAATGCAGTGCACAGCGGCATTTTCTTCAGAATCTTTCTCCTTCACCTGAATTATTTGGAAGCCTCTCTTTCGTTGTCAAGTCAACGCAAAAAGTGGATTATACTGCAATCCTTTTCTGCGTTCCAGCGAAGTTGTAACATGTCCTTCAAACATTGTTCTTCCTGCTCGGGACCTCTAGAGCTCCCGGACATTCACGACAGGTGCGTTTTCTGCCTGGGCTGTGCCCACACAGAGGCCACCATTGAGGAGCCCAACTGCTCTCACTGCAACACCATGAATATCAGGACTCTCCGTAGGAGGATAGCCCTCGTACTCAGTGAAGCATCTACCCCTGTCTGCCGTCCTTCCCCTCTGCCGTTCCTCCAGAGCTGAAAAGAAAGAAGCATTGGCCCCTGGTTTTGGGAACCGACACTGCTGGCAGTGAGCTCACTCTGGTACAACGCCCATGTGCCCCCTACTCGGTGGAGTATCCTGAGCTCCAGCTACGCCCATCCTCGAGTGCTGGTGACTTTGTCTCTTTCAGCATGTCAGAAAAAGATTGCGATGATGCTATGTCAACCGTGGCATCAGAGTCTGGTCAGCCAGCCACGAAGAGGACTCTGACTTCCATCGCAGTGAGATCTATGAACCTGGCCATGGAGATCAGGAGCTCCTGCACGTCATCTCTAAGGCGGTGGAGGAGCTCAACCTGGAGTGGTACCCTCCCACCAAACCAGAACGAAATAGACAGGACAAGTGGTATCTTCAGCCCAGTCGATGCAGAGAGGCTGGCCCACAAAGGCCCGCCCCCTTCTTTCCTGAGGTGCACGATGAGGTCTCTAAGATGTGGAACGCACTGTACTCGGCCGGAATCCTGAAGTTTTTAGGGAGCTTCGCAGTGCCACTGATCTTGCTCTGTGATCCATTAAGATAACAGCGCAGCCTATGGCTAACGCTGACGGATGTGAGGGATGCAGAGAAGGCCGTCCATTTGAACGTCCACATCAGTCTCTCTGGGCTTTTTGTCAGCTTGGTTGAATCCCTTGCAGAGTGATTCTCCAAAGCGAAAAATGCAGTTAAGGTCTATGAAACATTTTATGCTGAAACTCACTGGTCAGCCCCCTCCCATGTGTTCATGCTGCTCATCCGCTCAGCGCTCTTCCTCTAGGCCACGAGCCAATACAGCTCCAAAGCCCCACCCACAGCCGGAGCCGTCAGTGCATCCCAAGGACTCGTGGCAATGGCGATACCCACCTCCCAAGCATGAGGAAAACCAGCCAAGAATGTCCAGTCGAGTTCCTGATGGATTTCAGAGGAAGATGAGATTGAAACCCGATGACAGCGACACCTCCCTGCCAGTTGCAGGTGGTGAGGACAAAGAATGTTTTTCTGTGTTTGTTCCACATGTTTGTGCAATAAAAACCAAACAACTTCACAAAAGAGCTTTTCTCCTCTTCCCGCTGTCACATGCACTCATGTCTTTCAAAGCTCCCCATCACCTAGCAGCGGGCTGTCAGATCATGTCACACTGAAACCTCTTTCACAGTTCCTGAAGGCATGGAGAATATTACCAGGTATATCAGAGTGGGTGTTGAACACGATAATAAATGGCTACCCACCTCAGTTTGCACGCAGACCACCCCGGTTCAACGGAGTGGTGACGTCGGAAGTTAGAGCTCCAAACGCTCCAGTTTTAGAAGCAGAGTTACACAATCTCCTCGCCAAAGGAGCTATGGAGATGGTGCCTCCCGAGGAAAGCGAAATCGTTTTTTACAGCCGATATTTTCTAGTTCCAAAAAAAAGATGTCAATCTTCACCCTTTTCTAGACCTACGACATTTAAATCGCACTCTAGTGAAACACTCATTCAAAATGATGATCCTATCACACATTCAACCCCAGGACTGGTTTATTTTAGTGGACCTAAAGAATGCTTATTTCCATATCCAGATAACCCCTCATCACAGGCACTTTCTGAGATTTGCTTTTGAAGGAGTGGCCTATCAATTTTCGATCCTCCCCTTTGGCTTTTCCTTAGCTCGACGCACTTTCACCCAGTGCATGAACACAGCCCTCTCCCCTCTTCGTTTGAAGGAAATATGAATAGCGAATTACCTAGACGACTGGTTAATTATGGCTCCCTCAGTAAGTGAGCTTTGTAACCACATGAGTTTTCTCATCAGCCACCTCCAGCGTCTGGGGCTCACAATCAATATGCAAAAAAGCCAGCTGCAACCCACGCAAAATATTCCTTTCCTGGGCGTGAGTCTGGATTGTATCTACACGAGCCCACCTGCTACAGGAGCGCTCGAGGGTCATCATGAACTCGCTCACAACATACAAAGATGGCCAGTCATGCCCAATCCGGCGCTGTGGTACTTGCATGTCTAACTTCATAACGGAGCACGCCCTCTTCAACATCATTACCTCAGCAAGTGATGAGAACCATTTCTGAGGCAAGAGCCCTGTTCACCAGGTGCCTGTATGCTCATAAATGGAAAGTTTTCATGAATTGGTGCGACTCAAAAGAATATAGATCCAGCGACCTGCTCGATCTCATCCATTCTGTCTGAGCACTTAGATGACGGCCGCACGCCCTCTACGCTCAAAGTATATGTAGCTGCAATATCAGGTTTCCATAATGGTATTGACAGGCAGTCATTTGGTAAGAACGATTCAGTGATTACATTTCTCCACAGTGCGAGGCGGCTCAACCCTACCCGCCTGACTACAATCCCCACTTGGGACTTGGCTCTGGTCCTAAACGCCCTGACACGCCCCCTTTTGAGCCGCTTCAATCGACTTCACTCAAAGTGCTCTCTCTCAAGACAGCGTTTTAATGACTGTAAAGTCATTCTTAAGCCAAGGAAGGGCTACGTGCCTAAAGTGCTTTCAACACCGTTCAGAAATCAAGTGATAACCCTTTCAGCCTTCACCCAGAGCGAGCCTGTGGCTGAGAAAAACCAACTTCTGCAGCCCTTTTGCCCTGTGCACACTCTGCGCATCTATGTCGAGTGCACCAGGGAATTCAAACTCTCAGAACAGCTCTTTGTATGTTACGGTGGTCGCAACTAAAAGTCTACTGGTATCCAATCAGAGGCTATCCCATTTGGTTGTGGATGCGATAGCCTTGGCTTATGACACACATAATACAATTTGCATCATAGGGGTACATGCCCACTCCACGAGAAGCGTAGCCTCATCCTGGGCTTGGGAGGAAATCTGTTTGGCGGCAGGATGGGTCTCTCAAAACAATTTTGCCAAATTTTATAACTTGGACATTTCTTTGCTAGCTTCTCAGGTTTTGTCACTTCAGCTAAACGAGGTAAGATCTCTTATTGTTATGACTGCTATTACTTCTGCCATTGAGCTTGGCATTCTACTGCAGGAATAGGACCCCCACCCCCTTTCTCATGGTGCGGGTTTCCACTAGGTCCGATAGACTCTTATATCAGTGTATGACGGCACCGCTTGCGCATTCAGCTCTACAGTTCTCACCATGGTTAATGTTTGCTAAGACTTATGTTTATTCTCTGAAGCACAGAATCGGTCGCTCGCTGCATTATGGCCTCCGTGGTTCTATAGCCCCTGAACTCATGTTTGCTTTGTTACCAGGACATATTAACAGAATGTGCTGTTTTTATATATGTTTGCTTCCCTATAGGACTCGCAATTGAATGTGCTACTTAATCTTTTGAGAGGTACATTTCTGTGCCCCTTGAAGTATGGTCCCACATATGGGAACTGCCAGATTCAAACTGTACTTTCGCGCTTTTGGCTGGCACTGAGCCAGAGACTGATGTCATATAATAACGCTTGTCATATAATCACAACTATGCAGTGTTTTCAACCACATAATGTTTATTTTAAGTTTCCGACACTTAAATAAACATAAGTACTAGTAAAACAGTACATTTAGAGTTTGTAAAACAATCCATTCAAATATAATTTGCCAATGTGTTTTATTCATATCAGATACACAGTGTAAGTAACTATAAAGTTCACTCTATTCTTCTCAAAACAATAAGAGGAAACGTTCTAAAATAAAGGTTGCCTAAAAAATACTCAGTCTGCGGGGACAGCTAGAATATTTAAACATACTCGTGAAAGGGTTAAATATCGTCTCAACGATAGTAAGCGCTGATTGCCACCGCTTCTATCATCAATATAACCAGGTCCGTTTGCATGCAAATAGAGAGAATCTTTTCACTTGATTCTGATTGGCTCTAGCAAGTCTGTGTCAAGGAATATCCCTGCCTGTGTGGCGTGTGCCTTTTCTACTTCTGAAAACTGCATTATGTCCCCGCTTTCAGTTCAGAGACCTTCGCAGTAGACAGCGTGGCTGTATACGTTTCCCCAATATGTCAGCATAGCTGTACGCAACGCCGAGAGACCATCTCGAAAGGGAACGCCTCGGGTTACTGAACATAACAAGGGATGATTTATGAAATACATGTACTTTAATTCTACGTAATAATGACCCATTCACAGTTGAGTTTGTAATAAATAAACAATTACATGTTCAAAACAATACAAACAATAACAAATAACAATTGCTGAAAAAAGTGCACTTGCACTCTTAACACATTGTACAGTATACAGCTATGTGGGGAAAGGGGTAGTTTATGCCATTTGACTTTTGAGAATATACCCAGTCTCCCTTGGCAACAGGAGTCCTAGCAGATTAATAAGCCTAACAAAGAGATAATATTTTGTTCTATATTCCTCTTAACATTTATCCTTGCAACTATTTTTTAGCATTTGCTGTAATACTGTAAGGACAAACCAAATTGTGGAATACAAAAAGTTTGTGCTTTTCCAAATACACATTAATAGCACACAAAATATATACTTTTCATACAATAAACTATATACAGCATGAACATAAATAATTGTTCAGTACACAGGTCAAACTAATGTTTGATCTAATGTTCAGAAACATTTGTACAAATTTATTTTTCTATATTAATGTTGTTTAAAAAGCATTACAGTATAAGTTGTCTAGTTGTGTTTTCATGTTAATTATTTTAAAGATTGGAAACAATTGTTTGTAAAACTTAACATTAATTTGTTTCATAAATAATCCACTGTATTTTCAGGAACATCTTATTTAATTTCTAAACAAGGCGATAAACAGCTAAAAATGACAATGACGAGAGGAAAACAAGCAGCTCCTTTTGAATCACTCTCGCGGTTCTCAAATCTCGATCTCTTTCCTAGAAGTCTAGAATCGGTTGCAACGGTTTTCAGATCACCAGGACACTGAACCGAAAACTCTTTCTTTCGGACACTTCCATTTTGAGAACCGATGAGCTGATGATACTGTGCATGTGTGATTCAGCGTGAAGCAACCAAACAGTACATGACTGACTGCCTGAAGGGGGCCAATCTGGCGAAACATACGTTTATTTAATAATAAATAAATTGGAATGGATTATACATAGTTAGCGGATCATGGTTTCTGTGCTGATGAAGACTAATTTATTCACTTTATATCTTCAATACGTGTAAAACATCCTCGTTTGCACATCACTGCTTGTATCGGTATTTGGGTGCTTTAGTTGCAAATAATTGCGAGAAAGTTATCAGATCATGATGATGATGTTTTAAGTGATTGAAGTTATGATTACTGACTTTATATATCTGAATGTGTTAAGTGTATTTTCATCCTGGGCTTGGGCTCAAGATGATAGACTTGACGTCATTATGGTAGGACGTAAAAGAACCGGTGAACCGGTGTTTTGAATGATTAATTGAAACAAACTGTCCGAAAGATCCGGTTCACGGAAGAGAACCAGACTTATAAAAATACTCCTTCTCAGTGGTAACTTCCATTTGTAAATTAAGAGGCCCATCAAGTTGTCACGTCAAAAGAAGATCCATTCTGTGTGTCTCAATCCATAGCTCTCAGAGACAGGAGGACAGTTACAGAGGCACAGGTGACTTCTTAAAAATCACTCTTTTGACAAGGGGATGTGGCTTCATTTTAAAGCGGGAAGTCAATTAGCAAACAATTGTGAGCATTAACAATGCAATAAAATGTTAGAATTGGTTTAGCTTGTTTTTGATTAACAAAAAATGTGTATCTTTTTTCACATTCTTCCTCCTTCTCTCTGCAGAAATGTATGCTAAACATGTTCTGCACTGTAGGAACTTTGACTCACTAGCCACATGTTTACAGCGTTGTGAATTTAATTTATGGAAAAAATAAATAAAAATCACAAAGCATAGGTCACAAGCCAAAGTCATGAATAGAGATCTAAAAATAGAGTGCTGCATGGATGACTCATTTTTGTAGGCCAAAACCAAAGCCCCTTTAGGGCAAGTCATTTGACTCGCATTTCCGGTTCCATCAAAATTGGGTTTTTTTATGGGTTTTTGGTTAAATGCCTGAAATAACGTCTCTGGTATTTTCACATTTTATTCTACAACATAAAATTCACCAGTATCACCCTCTTGTGTTTTTTTAAAGCTTTTATTTGTCTTGAAAAAGCTGGTTGTTAACAAATGGATAATTGGGACTACAGAGGTTTTCGTGGATATTAAACATCATCAAACTGAACAGATGAACTCATCGACTCACTAGTCACATTCACAGCCTCATTGTGTTTATAATCAAGCTCTTGAAACTCTTCTAACTCAAACTTTCAGGGAAAAACATTTTTGAATAAAGACTGAGGGTGCATCTCAATCAGCTCCTTAGTTCAGTTGTCAGGGCACTGATCAGGGAGTCGGTCATTTTAAGGGCTCTTTCAATCACAAAATCCTTCCAGTGCACTAAAACCTTCGCCCTCTGAAAAATCCCACAATGCAATGCAAAAAAAAATAGGGAGTATCAATGCTCACTACGCTCCCTTACCGAATATTACATCACATTTCTGAAGCACAAAACATTTTTTGATTGAAAGAACATACAAAATACCAAGTAAACAACAGTAAGAAAAATCTTAATACAATTCCAAGAAGTCCAAATAGCAGCATAACAAAGAAAAATATATAAACAAAATAAAAATAATTAGAACATTAAGAAAGATAAAAAAAAAATACAGAAATTAAATTAAATCTTTCTGGAAAGGTAAGAAAGTAGGGATAGGGGGGTTATTAAAGAATCTGCATTTATGAATGAAATAATTGGCCAATGAAGCACGAAACATAAATTAAATGATAACACGATAAATAAAATGACACGCGATAGAAGATTAGAAAAGACAAACTATTTTATCAGTGTATTTAAACATAAACATACATCGCTAGACAGGTAGTGAACACATCATGTTAACATTTATAATTAATATTCAGCTGAAATGGTATAAGGGCATGTAACAGAATAATGTGTTTAAAGAGAATAAAAAAATTATATCAAAAAGAAACTGGTCCTGCCTGTTGTTCATTAATTCCAGCGGTGACGTTCTTCAATGTTGTCCGTTGACGTTGTACTTAGTTATGTCGCCAGAAATTGAGTAATTCTATTCAATTCAATGCATTTTTCCCGTGGCAAAAACAGAGAAACAAATAGAGACATAATTAGCGTAGCTGCTGTTCCAACCAAGCAAAATTGATTTGTTTAACCCAAGCTAAAGAATAATAATGTGCATTTGATCAGATATAACTGCAGTATAAGATTATGAGATGCATTATTTGAATGCTTGGCCAAAGAGATGTGTCTTTAATCTAGATTTAAACAGAGAGAGTGTGTCTGAACCCCGAACGTTATCAGGAAGGCTATTCCAGAGTTTGGGAGCCATATGCGAAAAAGCTCTACCTCCTTTAGTGGACTTTGCTTTCCTAGGTACAGATCCTTGTGGCACTCCATACTTTACTTGTGATAACTGAGATGACTCCCCGTTTAAATAAGCAAAGTGGTAGCGATCGGACAGGTAGGATCTAAACCATCTTAAAGCCTGCCCTTGAATACCCGTATAGTTTTGTAATCTATCTATGGGTATGTCAGGATCTATGGTGTTGAGAACACAGCACTAAGATCAAGTAAATCTACCAATGAGATGCAGCCTTGGTCTGACACAAGAAGCAAGTATGTAATTTGAACAAGTGCAGTTTCTGTGCTATGGTGGGGCCTGAAACCTGACTGAAATTCTTCATAGAGATCATTTAATAATCATTTAGTAATCGCTGTCCCGATGTGCAGTGAGCCAGGGTACTTACCAGTGACCAGATTCATGTAAACGACATACTGATTCACTAGCTCGGAAGTTAGGGAGCTGATTGAGACACACCCTGAAAGATAGTCTTAAGCTTAGTGATCATGATGTTGAAGTGTTATTTTAGTTTATTTACTTCTGCCGATTGTATTAAAGTTTCCAAAATTCAAGTTGTGTTCATTTGTAAAGATGAACAAATGTGCAAGAATCATAAACTTTTGTTGGTTACAAACAGGGTTTGAAGTTAACACCCGCCAAATGCGGGTAAAAATCAGCTGTGGCGGGTAACGCTGTCAAATCACTAGCCAATTTGGCAGGTTACTTTTCGTAAATTATGTTTACTAATTTATCTTTTATCAAATCTGCGCAGATTTAGTGTAAATACTGAACTCGAGACTCATCATGATATATTAAATAAGCCTAATTGCGCAGCATCCGGGCATATCTAGCTTACTTGAACATACCCAGCGTTGTAGCTACTAGCCATCGGGAGCACCGGGTCATTCCCGGTGGGCCGATCGCCGAAGCGAGACCTTATATTAGGCGCTGTTTTTAAATTACAGTCCACGCGAAACTGCAAAAAGCAAGTACTCCAAAAGTGTGAAGCGGTGCTACCCGGTGCATCCGCCAGCCGCGCGTTAAAGCAGAGCGGGATCAGTCTACCGCACAGCGCTGCGCTTCCGCCACGATTTATAAGAGATAAACAGCGCAAATCGCTCGATCCATTCAGGAATGACAAAGAATTGTGTTATACAGTTGTGTGATATGACAACATTAAAGGTTCTGCCTGAAAACAGCCACGACAAGGTAAAATGCATGCAAACAAACTGCAATGTAAACAAACTTTAATAGCTTATTTATCTTTAAATGTTTCATTCTAATTCATTTTAATTTAAGTAAAATGTTAATTCAGTAAGAGCCTGATTAAAGATAATAATCAGTGATTCTGTAATTGAGAGACACTTATAAATGGTGTTTTCCATTTACAAATATTGTAAAGTTCTTAAAGGGATAGTTCACCCAAAAATTAAAACTGTCTTAATTTTGGCTACTCAGCATCATGTCATTCCAAACCTGTATGAATTTCTTTCTTCTGTGGAAGAAGATATTTTGAGAAATTCAAGAAATGTTTGTCCATACAGTAGAAATCAAGAGTAACCAAAATGGTTTTGTAACATTCTATAAAATATATTTTGTGTTTTACAGAAGAAAGTAAGTCATACAGGTTTGGAAGCCAAATGGCTGCATGAAATATAAGACTGTAAACATCTGATGCTCTGATAAGGACCTGAATAGCACAGGAGACTCTCTTGAGAGACGCCGTAAGAAGATCCTCCCGCTGTGGGCCAGTGCGGCTGACCACCCATCTAGAGCCCAGTGTATTCACTCATCCCTTCATTATGCAATGCTGATTGCTTTGTTGACGATTCTATTCTTAGCATGATATTTCTCTGCAGCACTTGTGCAACTGTTATTTTCCAGTATAAAGACGCAGCAAATCGCACTGTTTTGATGGCTTTAGGAGAGCTGAGGTTTGTGTTTTATATGGGCAAAAGCTCAGTGCACTTCAGCTTAAATGAATCCTGATGGAAAAGTTTTGACTGTTTTAGTTCCCAAACAAGGCTGAGTTGAAAAAGTGATCACACGGCCTAGCTGCTAAATGAAATGGTTATAAAAACAAGCCCAAATAAAGCTGACACTGCAGCGCCTCCAGATGTTGAGGGTTGGTACAGCACTGATTTCTTTTTTTTTCTTTTTTTGTTTTAGCAGGAAATCAGTTTGAAAAGTGAGCATGAAATGGCCTTTGCAACTAATTTTAATTGTGCATAGCTAAGATAGGAAAATAAACAGGTATATCTGCTTTTAAAAGAGAGGAAAACTATTTTCATATATTTTGTCGTTTATATCAGAGGCGAATAAATACATGCATAAAACCAAAATTCAAAAAGCATATATTTATTTTATTAATAATAATTATTAGAGGCCATCAAACAAACAAACAATTAATTCATGATGAATTATTTTTCATCTTTATTTTATTTATTTATTTTAGCTTTTAAAATGCATGAGACAATCATTCTGGTATCCTTTGTCATTGACATCAGAAGGCATAAAAATCTGATGTTTTTTTCATTATATTTTATTCTAGAGATTAGTTTTAGCAGGAAATCGTCAGCATAAAACGGTTTTTGCAACCAATTTTAATTAAGCATAGCCAAGACAGCAAAATAAACAGGCTTATCAGCTTTTAAAAGAGAGGAAAAATGATTCTCATGTCTTTTGTCATTGACATCAGAGGCCATCAATTTCCCTACACTCTTAAAAATAAAGGTGCTTCAAAAGGTTCTTCAAGCAATGCCATAGAAGAACCGTTTTTGGTTCCGCAAAGAACCATTCAGTCAAAGGTTCTTTAAAGAACCATCTCTTGCTTATCTTTTTATAATCTGAAGAACCTTCTTTCGCCACAAAGAACCATTTGTGAAACAGAAAGGTTCTTCAGATGTTAAAGGTTCTTTATGGAACCATTTAGACAAAAAGGTTCTTCTATGGCATCGTGAAGCACCTTTATTTTTAAGAGTGTAGACGGGCTTTCACTTGAACTTACCAAACTGGGCAGATGTCAACATAGACAGGATGTGTGACATGCCCTCATTTTCAAAAATCATGAACAAAACCACATAAAATAAAACATTATCATCAGCCACTAATACAAAACGTTCTGTCGAGGAGCCATGATTACTAAACGTCAGCACTAAACTCTGCCTAGAAGCCATGTGATTCTCCTTTAATCTTGGTTTCAGTTTTCTCTCTTTTTTCCTCCTCACTGATGAATATATTCTGCCTCTTTTTTTGGCTGGGTGGTCATGATTGAGTCCATCATGACTGTTGATGTGTGTGATTTATAGTCCTGCACAGTCTGTCTCTGATATGAGTGACAATAGAGAGAGCAGATCTACCTGAAAAACACGATTGTGTCAAACACTGAAGCTGCTGTCATATGACGTCTGGCTGTGTCTTCATGTCTGTTCAATACCATGTAATCAAATCCATTTTATGAGCTCCCCCCCCATCAGAAATATCAGTTTTATTTATTTCAATAGCTATTTCAAGTACCCAAGGACATTTCTCAATGCATGCCAGAAAAAAACTGGAACTGAAAGAAAGGCATAACAAAGAGACAAACCACATGATTAAAAATACACATTTTATGTAAAGAATAAAAAAAAGACCAAAGTAGGGCAACTTTGCCTGGTATAGTATGAAAATCTAATTTTTGAATACTTGAGCAACATAATTAAACAGTAAAAACTCGAGAATAAAACGTTTAGCTAAAGGTTTTTTAGTAAACAAACATTTAAGAAAATAGTAGAAATTCTAGAAACCAAATAGACAGTTATTAGCCTCTGTTTTTATTTTTCAGTCACATACTGCATTTAATATCTCAATAATTTTCTATCATTTTGACATCTAGTAAACAAACGGTGCATGTTTTAATGCTAAGGCAAGCATATTTTCAAGAATGAATCTCGATTGTGATTGGAACGGTCAATGTGGGCTCATTTTGTATGTTCTGGATGCATCCATTCTCCCTTTTATGGAAAATGCATCGGAAATGATTTATTGCAGTTGAGTTAATGTGCATTGTCCACTGTTTTCCTAACAAATGTGGCATGAACTGATAAATAATTCAATAACCGAGTGAACATATTGGTTTTCATTTGAGTTTTGAAATAATGACAAAATGAAATTTCTTTGCAGAGATAAAAACACACCAAGTGATGATAATCTGAGCTCAAAGAACCATTAATAAATTGGCTCTTAAGGGAGAAAAGGAAACTACTGTGTTGAACATTACATTGAACAAAATATTTATTTCTCTCTTTTTATATGAAAAGGCAGGAGTTTGAAACACCTGTTTATAGTGTACGGTGAAGGTAAGTTTTTCCAAGCAATTATTATTATTTTTATTTTAACAATCTGCACTCAGGTTATTTAGACAGTTGTAAAATAAGGTGGAGACAAACTCCAAAAGAAACCAGTAGCAACCTCAAATGAAAGCAGTTTCCTCAAAGATGCAGTGAGAACAAAAACACCCACTGTGAAGCCCAAAATAAGGCCCAATCTTCAACCACTTAAAGCAAAACCACAAAGAGCAGGGCAGTCAAAGAAGGAAACATTAAATTGCCATACTGCAGCGAGGCAAAATACATCGTTAAAGAGAGAGGAGACTGAATTTGATCAGTCTCCTAAACGCTGAGCTACCACAGGAGCTTTATAACCTCCACTAAGTGCAGCTGCGATCAATGAATACTCAAGTGCTCTGATTGGTGCAGACAGGGCCGCCTTATCCTAATGGACAACATGGGCTGCAGCGCAGGGCGTTTTATTTGCAGGGTCTGTGCACAGCATGTGCATAACGATGCACTGAGCAGGCTGTACCGGTGGTAAACATACTGCCCTCAGACAGAACAGGCAGGTTGTCGATGAGTGACAGAGCAGAATAAGGATGGAGCAAAGTGTGGATGCGCTGTCCTTGAAGGACGTTCAACTCGGTTTTGTTTATATTTTGCTTATGCCGAGTTCACACTGCACGATTTTAGCCCGATTTTTCACTCGCCGACAGGTTTTGCGAAATCGCAGACAAATGCCCGAGATCGGAGGCAAATCGGTGCTCGTTCACGCGAGTGACAATCACGCAGTGTGAATTATAAAAGACGCGATCTGAGGGAGTCGCCGACACGTCGCCGACGCCCGTGAAATATTTGGCATGCTAAATATCTGGAGCTGTCGGTGATTCAGTCACACTGTGTGCAATGAGTTCTGACTGAAAATCACATCGGCGATGACCTACAGCCAATGAGAGACCAAGATACAGGGCAGAGGGAAGTTCGGGGAGGAGTTATAGACCAGAATATCAGTATTTTAATAGATATATGGACAATTATATCATACAGAAACGCACAAACATTTGCTTGACCAGCCACAACATCAGCTTAACAGTTACTGCAAAAGTATTAACTCTCTTTGCAGAACACCCAATCCCTGTTCCCTGTATCTCCCTCCTGCATAATCTGTTTTTCTTTTTTTCCTTGTAGCTGGAAATCAGCTCACAGACAATTTGCGGGCTATACATATTTTTTTTTATAATTATGGTCTCGCTGGAGAACTCCGGTCTGACGCACGCGGGTTCTCGCGTTATTTCCTTATCACTTCTCGGGTGTGTTTCGTTGAGAAACGTAGTTTGTGGACCAGAGGCGATTCTTCCTATTGTGAAGTCATGCAATGTGAAACCCCCTGTCGCCGATCCATCTTGCAGTGTGAACACAGCAGCAACTGAATGCTACCCCAGATAGTCACGCAGTGTGAAAACGACGGCGACGAGTTTGAAAATCGTGCAGTGTGAACTCGGCATTAGCCTATCATTTTAAATGACAGATGTTGTTTTCATTTTTCTCTGCTACACTTTTCCTACTGTGTTAACAGAAAAATGTCAAACGAATTTAGTATTTTGACAAGACGAAAAAATAGCTAATATGCTATTTTTGTACAACCTACATAATTTTTTTTTCTCTCTGCAACACATTTTGCTATTGTGTTGTAAATGTTAAACGAATTGTATCCTGACAAGACGAATAAAAATAAGATATACAATTTTTTTACAACATTTTTTTTTTCTCTGACACTTTTTTCCTACTATGTTGTGTCTTTAGATAATTCATATAAATTCAAGTCAAAGTCAATAAATTCAAGACTCTTGACAAAAAAAAAAAATGACAGCCTACAATTTTGTGCAGACTACACTTTTATTTGTTAGCCTATCTCTCTTTCTTTCAGTAGCGGAAATTTAAATGTGAGAATCTGGAAAGGAGATCTAAATTTAGCGGGAACGGTTGGGTCGGGAAGAAAATTATTAAGCGGACAGCGAGCGGGTGAACAATATAGCGGGAGCAGGTGGGGGCGGAATATAACCCTGCGGAAGCGGGACTAAAAAAAATAGTCCCGCGCAGACCTCTACCCCAGAGTCAATTCTCCTTTGCATGTTATATAGGGTTGCCAACCGTTCCATAATACGGAATCGTCCCATATTTAAGGCATACGTTTGTCCCGTTATATGACCACCAGTGTTGGGAAGGTTACTTTGGAAATGTAATAGGTTACAGATTACAAGTTACCCTACTTAAAATGTAATAAGTAGTGTAATTTTCCAGTTACTTTATTAAAGTAGGCTAATGTAACTGATTACATTTGATTACTTTTTGATTACTTTTCTAAATTTCTGATGTTTTCAACTGTCTATCATTTTCAAACATGTAAACCAGGCAGGGTAAACCTTACAGTAGTACCCAACACTGATTACTGTCACACTTTCGAAATCCTTCATCACTTGAATTTAGATTATAGGCCTGCTTCAGTTTTAAAGTAGACATTGGATGCAAAAATCACTTTTACATGGTGTTTGCATATAAATGTATCTTAGCAGTGAGTGGACACAACCACCCTACAATGATAAAAATCTATTCACTTCTTTTTTTTTTAATCCCCCAAAATCCCAAACAGTCAAAATTCCCAAACATTATCAAGCGTTTAGATTTTCTGAGCAGTATGATGTCATATTGTTCAGGCCCCGCCCACAACCGCCCCTTAGGACGCAGTGCATTATTTTAGTTTTTAATGGTAATGCGCCACTGAATACACCTACATCTGTTTATGTCTGCGCAAATAATTTTACTACAGACTGCTTTCTGAATGAGGGACAATTCAAGGCGGGTTTTGTTAAAAAGTTAAAATTCAAGGATAGATCAGTACCCAGTGTTCCTGATCCAGCTGCACCCCAGAAGAAGTAAGTCTGACACTTTATATTTGTTATGATTATTTGCAAATCGCCTTTGCTCTGCAAGGAAGAAAGGGGCGGGTGGGCAGAGCTCATTAGCATTTAAAGGGACATGCCCCAAAATGAGTGGCTGTGAACAGAGCAAGCTAAAAAGGATGTTGTTTTACACGACCAATGAGGAATTTTAACCAAAGTATGTTGCAGACCATTCACGAAGACCCTAAAGTATCATACCAACTTATGGAAAATGTCCCCTTTGAAGCACAGCCACCACAAAATCAGACTTACTTTGAGATCATTCTGAGGTTAAATACATATTTAAAATCATAACAATAAATATTTTATTAGCAATGATACTGTTTTTGGAATCAAATATTTACATAGCTATGACAATAAACACTGGAATCTAACAATGCCTTGGGGAAAAAAACAGTTAATCTTTAAATAAAATGAAGCATAGCTATACATAAACCCATATAGGAAATACAAGAGTTATCGAATAAGCATGTTCTACACTCCTGAAACATTGGTGTTTCATATTTTAGAGAAGTCACTGCAAATTATGAAATAAATCAATTAAATCTATATGTGGGAGTGTGTGTGAAAAAAAGCAGATGTAACCCCCTTTGTAATCCTTAACATTTTAATAAGTAACTGTAATTTAATTACACATTTTTTCTCCGTAACTGTAACTGATTACAATTAATTTTATTTTGTATTTAAATTACGTTAAATTCCGTTACATGGAACTAGTTACCCCCAACACTGATGACCACTAAGACCATACAAATAACAAATAATTATTATGTTTCCAAAGCATTGTTTGAATTGCGAACGTAGCCGCTCCAGAAAGGCTTTAAGACCAAGCGGAATCCTCTGCCGCCTAGTCGATCCCGCTTCACAGAGAGCGGGATTCGTGTTTTGATTTCTGCAAATCAGTAAATCAGAGCGAATGCAAAGACGTGATTATTGATCATAATCACAACATCCAGCTAGAAAACATACTATCTTACGGTGGCCGAGAAGTTCTAAACAAATCACAATTCTGAAAACACAACGACAATTCAGAAAACATTGTAACAAGTCAGAAAACACAATGACAAATTCGAAAACAAATTAACAAGTTGAAAAACACAAGGACAAATCAGACAAACCGGAAGAGGTAGGTATAGTTTGAGACAGCGCCATTGGTTTGGGATTACTCACCGCTGACTGGACGAGACATCTGTCAATCAACGTATACAGGAAGAACCAGCCGAAGAACAGCAGAGTCGTGGTAGAAAGTTCGGAGATGGTATTAAAGTAGCTCATTTTAAATGTATTGTATGATTTGCCCTTACTATGGAATAAAAAATATTGGGTGTATATTTATATTTAGTTAAAAGTGGCATTAAATCATCAGCTCCAGTGGTGCAGATGGATAAATGTGTGTCCTTGGCTTTTTGACGTGATCGACCCGGGTTCGATCCCATCTTTTGCAGAACTTTTTTTCTCCCTTTTCAAATCTCGTATTAGCAATGGATTCTATTTACACTAAGTGAAAATAGCAGTATTTTTAGCAATATGCTATTTACACTAAGTGCAAATACCAATTTACACTATGTTAAAATAGTGTTGTAAATACTTGTTGCAAATAGTGGCATTTATCTGCACTTCAGTATTGTAGTACATTATAAAACAGTATGCAATAATAACGTATTGAGTGTAAATTATCATTTTAATTATTAAATGGATGCCACTTTATTGGTACAATAAAGCCCTCCCTACACCTACCCTAACCCTACCCGATACTTTATCTTCAACTTTTTGATTATTTCCTTAATTTTTATTGAAAATAAATGCCTTTCCAATTTGATAAGAGATTTGACAAAAATTTGGCAAAAGGTGGGATCGAACCCGGGTCGATCGCATCAAAAAGCCAAGGTCAAGCACTTAAAGATCTGCACCACTGGAGCTGATGTTTTACAGTCAATTTGAACTAAATCTAAATATAAACTCCGTATTTTTTATTCCATAGTAAGGGCAATTCATACAATACATTTAAACTGAGCTACTTTAATACCATATCCGAACTTTCTACCAGGACATTTCTGCTGTTCTTCGTCTGGTTCTTCCTGTATACGTTGATTGACAGATGTCTCGTCCAGTCAGCGGTGAGTAATCCCAAACCAATGGTGCTGTCTCAAACTATACCTACCTCTTCCGGTTTGTCTGATTTGTCCTTGTGTTTTCTGATTTGTTAATTTGTTTTTGGATTTGTCGTTGTGTTTTCTGACTTGTTATAATGTTTTCTGAATTGTTATTTTGTTTTTTAGACTTGCATTTGCATTTGTAATTTGTTATTTTGTTTTCAGAATTGTGATTTGTTTCGCACTTCTCTGCCACCGTACTATCTACCTTTTACTATTTGCAATAGTTGGACCGAGGCTATGGAATAACCTTCCTTTATCTGTGAAAGCTTCAAATTCTGTCTATGAGTTTAAAACTAAATTGAAATCTTATTTTCTTATTGGCTTTTTAAACTTTGTATGTTAAATTATCTTTTGAGTTTACTGATGTTATTCTTTTTACTGGTTTTCATTTTATTCTTACAGCACTATGGTCAACTGCTGTTGTGTTTATCGGTGCTTAATAAATACAAATACCTGAGGGAAGATGTCTTTCACTATTGTAAGTTAATGTTAAATAGAGAAACAAAAGCATTTTTTATTTTGATTGGCGTGTAACGGAAGGGGGTGGGGGGTGTAGGGGTGCCCCCAAAGCTGTGTTAGCCCAGGGCCCTGCAAAGGCTTAATGCGGCACTGGGTGCAGGAGTGGGAGGACGCTAGAGCTATCAACCAATTGAGAGAGTGATCAGCTCTCACTGAATAACACAAATAACTCAAATACTACCATACTGCTCTTATTGCTGCTTTTAAACATATGCAGTATAACTATCCCAAATATAAAACCTGCCCTGAAATCTTTAACAATGCCTGGACTGTGATTCTGAGGCCAGAAAATCCCACAAGTTCTCCAGAATGAGAATCCGACCTGCTGATGGCATTTGCCTTGAACTTCATAAATATAAATACTTGTTAATGCTCATGGATACTGTACTGCAGGATGAATGTTCCTCTTGTTTTCTCACCTTTACACCCTGAGAGAGAGAGAGCTGTCTGTCTCCTGTCTCTCTGGGAGTAAAAATAAGGCTCTTGACTTTCAGCAGTCTGTTCTATATTTAGCTTCCATGTCATGGCCCTCATCTTTGAACTCTCTTCATTCTTGAATAATGCTGTGCACTCAACACACACTCCCAATACCATTCCTACTGGATCTAAGCTCTCGGTCAAAGCTAAACCAGTGCAGGTGGCCTGCATGTGACCCTTTGCCTGGAGTTTGACTGACAGGCGATCTGACCAATCATAACGCCGAATCTGCAATTTTGTCCGACAAACAAACCAGACTGGGGAGTAGATTAACGTTGGTGGACTTGAACGCATTGTCAGTTTCCTCTTTGCTCCGCGATGTTTTGCGGAGCAAATGTGATGTGTGGCTTTAGAGCTCCATGGCTTGTCGGACATAGCAACAGTAACTAAGGGGTATTTGCAAATGGTCAATTAGATGAATTCAGGGCATAAATGCATCTGTCAATATGTAAGGATGCTTATAATTATTTTCTCGGACAGGTGTCCTTTCTTCCATCATTATTATTGCTTGAAAAAAGAAGCTTATTTAAATGTAAAATATTGTGGAAAATATGGTGTCTTCTAAATGCATATAAATGTAAATGCTTATCACTTTTTTGTAAAAAAAAAGAAAAAAGAAAATAACTTTTTTTGCACATGCAATAATTCAAACACATAGGCTACATACAAAATTGTATCACTATTTACACACACACACACACACACATATATATATAATCACAAGTGGTCAGCGCTAAATACATGAGTAAATGAGGCCTAAAACATCTGTGGTCGTATCACTTAAATCACATACAGAGATAGCCTACTCGCCAAATTTGCAGTGAAAACACTCTTAATGCGTCGCGTATCGTGGAGCTCTGCCTACTCGCTGCACACAAGCAATCATATAAATAACCGGGAGCCGATTAACACAATGTCGCTGTGAGCAGGATTCGAACCTGCGCGGGGAAACCCCATTGGATTTCGAATCCAACGCCTTAACCTCTCGGCCATCACAGCTGCTCCGTTAACACCAGCAAAAACCCAAAGCCCCAAACATCACTCCTTTACTCTAGCATTAGGCTACAGACCCTTTTACCTTCAACAGCTCTTTTTCATAGGAACATAAATTCATTATCAATAGTGATTAAACTTTAAAAAGAGCTGAGGCAAGATAGGACCTGAATTCACGAGCCCTAGGAGATCCGTTAAAAACATGTTATTTTGATTGATTGTTTGTTAAATACATACAGTAGCCTGCATACATATACATAAATGTATATCAAATAATTTTTTTAATTATAAAATAAATAGTGAAAAGGTGGATTCCACTGGCCTGGATGAGTCTTATATATATATATATATCTTTATTATCATTAGACTACATCTCACGTGTGTCCCCAAGCTATCTATTAAACAGATATGATCTTAATCTTAAAAATCCATAACTGCTGTTGTTAGTTGGCTGATAATAGGCCAGCGCACTGATCTGCTAGCATTATGTGACTTATATATTGCATAGTAAATGACATAGACAGTAAGGAAGGGCTGTTGTATACCAAACACCAAAACTTTCTTAGTTAGGATTAGGAGGTAAATTGAATCCCGCTCACAGTTGAGAAGAAATGAGCTAGTTATTACAAGGTGGAAATTTAAGTTCTCAGGTTGTTCCTTGGTAGACTAAGATGTGTGCCACTTGAGATAAAGGTTGATTGAGAGAACTTGAATAAAGGTCAGTTATTTTTCCAGAATAACCCCTCTCACCGCCACATTAGGATCTGAACATCTAATGATTTGGCTATTAAACACCCTCAGATTCCTGTAGAATTAATTTCAGCATGTCACATGTTGTATGTTTTTTTTCTTTCTTGTGACTTTGTTTTTCTGTCTGTTTAGATCTTACATGAACCACTTTTATGCCACACCGAGCAGATCAGCTTCACACAAACCCATCAAAACATCTTTATCGATTTCTTTGTCTCCAAAGTGCGCTTTTGTATTTCAGCCAGCTCCTTTTTGCTTTCAGTTTTCCTTCCACAATTGACTAAAGATCTCAGTGGAGGATCAAGAAAAGGGAATTATTATTTTCAATTTACCAAAATTAGCTGATGTATATACAGTATATCAGGGGTGTTTTCTCCAAATGGTCTATCCAAAATAAACCAAAATAAAACAATGCCAATATTACAAAATATAACATAAAAAATGTATAAATCACTCGTTTTTTTCTAAAGTAACACTGTCCAACAGCTACACAAGCAGGAAAAGTTACAGTGGTAGTCCGTGTCTCTCTCGCCTCCCTTGAGCCCATTGAGTTTTAACAGACCCCCTAAAGCGTGCCGTGAGTTTGTTGGGGGGTAATTGAGAATGAATGGCCCTGTCCCAAATAACACCCTAAACTCTCGCGGTCTTCCTCTGAGTCCACACTTTGGTGATGTATTGTCACTTTGACTGTCGGGTAGTCTGCTGTGGAGCTTGCTTCAGTGCAGGCTCGGCAGAAGTGCACATCGAGGGTGCATAGTGGGGCTATAACGGGGTGCTCGCAAGCAGCCTTCTGAAAGCAAAAATTATGAACAGGGACACCCTACGATCTTGTGGACTTAACGGAAATCCCGCCTCTTGTGGTCGTGCTTGTTTGTGAATCAGTCTGAATGAATATAATGGGAAGATCAATTTTAAAAAGTAAACAGCAAACACACTTAGATATAACCACTTTTAAGTCAAAATAAGACTTAAAATAGCATGGAAACATGAATAGCTGAACATAAGTTCACAAATAAAATATATTGTTTAAATTGATACTGCCTTGAGTTATTATTTTGGAATAAATGTAAAATGCTTAAAAACACAAACTTGATTAGATTCATACTTGGCTTTAATAAATATAATATTGATTACATTGTTAATGTAAAAATAGAATAGTTTTCTTCTTTTTCTTCTTCTTCTGATAATGTAAGTTAGTGCTTATTTAACCAAGAAAATGTGACTGGGACATGCATTTACATTTTCTTTAAGAAAAAAAAAAACAATTTTGAGGACTTTGCCTCTTCATTCCAGAACACCACTGCACACCACTGATATATCAATACAATAGCAGGAATCTTAACATGAAAGAACTAAAGTGAAGAAGAGAAAGAGAAGTTAAGACAACAGGAAAACAAACATGTTCTGCTTGTAAGTTAACATTTCGGTTGTTGTTTGTTGAAAATCTTTCCCAAATATCTTCTGACATCATTCATGATGACTGAAGAAAAGGTTATGTGTTTAGAATGACAAAATGGTGATTCAATATTTTTTAGTGAACTGTACTATTAACAAGTCTTCAACGATAGATGTCAAAAAGTCACCAGTCAAAGCAACTGAACGCCTTCATTCAAGTTCCTAGTTTCTTCACACCACTATTAAATCATTAGTCATTTTCAACAGCAGGAAATTAGAAAAGCGTAACACATTTTTATCTCTACCAGAACATTTCCCTTCCTCAAGCACTAGGAAGGGAGGCTGTACACCTTAATTTAGATGAAATAAATAACAGATCATAAAATATCTGTTACTGTAACTGACGTCGGTTTAATTTCATTAGACCACAATGACGCTATTGATCAAATAAGAGCATTAATGGCAGTCTCTCTCTCGCTCTCTCTCTGTGTATCTTCATTGTGGTTTCCCTTCTGAGCGTGTGTTGTTGGAGCTGCAGACAGGAGAGAAAAAGAGCAATTCATTTTTTTTACCTCAAGGCTCTTTCCTCTGGGCTAATGCTTTGGTCTTGTGAAAGAGACACAAATCCCTGTATCACTGTGCTTGTAAGAAAAGAGCAAACTCTATGACCTCCAATGAGAACCCTCAATAGCCCGCAGAAAAACTGCCTATGATTCATTAACACTAAGATATAATAGATACTAAAATTGAAGCATATCTGAATTAAATACATAAGAAAATATTGTTTTTGTGGTTAACTGAACTATATATGATATAATAAATCATTTGATTATTCATTATTATTATTTTCATTAGTTGTATTCCATATATAACATTAGGGATGTCCAGAGATCTGCAGGTGTTTGAGTCATTGATTTGATTCGTGAAACTACATCGCCACCTTCAGGATAATCTGTGCCATTACAGTAAGTGTCGCGGCTTCACTGTTAGAAATGCCTCTGTTCAGAACTTCAGATATTTTGACTGAGTATGAAATCTACTATTTATCATTTTATGATAGAATCAATCAGAGGTCAATCAAAAATAGTACTGCCAAGAACGTAATTATAGTGCAAAATGAATAGGCATGAAATAAAATACAGTTTTTCAGGACTTTGAAAAATGTGAAACAAATGTTAATTTAGCATCATCTATGTTTTACGTTCTTGTTGAGATCTCATATGGGAGACCAGGGATGGTTGTAACACGGGTCAGTTGTAACACTTCCAATTTTCTCCAATCAGGGACAAATTACAAATCACCTGATTCACTTCACTCATGCTTAGTTTAGTCCTTATTCCAACATATGATGCAGAAGATCCCTGGGGCAGACACAGCAGTCTGTGATAAACTCGTCAAAGTTAAATGATGTTTTGTGTGTATGTGTAGATATTTTTAATGCAAGTTATTAGTGCTAATGTTTTGGTTGTTAGCTATAAGATGAGCTAGTCCATGGCTACAAGACGCTGGGTTAGTTTTAACAACAAGACTCGGGGTTAGCTGTAACATCAATGAAACTTTTAGCAAACTACCCCAAGCAATTTTTAGTTGTATTAGTATGTTTTCTTTGAATTTCAGTATGGCTGAGTCTTAGAAGAGAAAGACAAACTGAGTGATGTCCCTCAGCATTTTGAATTATACAGTAACTGACAGGAACATACGTGCTCACACAAACAGAAACAATGTTCAAGTGTTCAACTTCACTTTATTATGGCCAATTACTATTACTGACAGAAACATGCTTACACACACACACACACACACACACACACACACAAATTATGTTGAAAAAGTCCAAATCCATTTTTTGTCATAATCTTTATTTCATAATGTTACATTTCATCTGTTACAACTAAACCGGACTATGGGGGTGAATTGTAACATTTCACTCCTCATGTTTGAAACTAAACCATGGATTTTCTGTTTGGGCTGCAAATATAACAGCTGTGTCACATAATAGCAGACACTTGTAACTAGATCTGTGATAAACTCATAAAAGTTAAATGATGTTTTGTGTGTATGTGTAGATATTTTTAATGCAAGTTATTAGTGCTAATGTTTTGGTTGTTAGCTATAAGATGAGCTAGTCCATGGCTACAAGACGCTGGGTTAGTTTTAACAACAAGACTCGGGGTTAGCTGTAACATCAATGAAACTTTTAGCAACCTACCCCAAGCAATTTTTAGTTGTATTAGTATGTTTTCTTTGAATTTCAGTATGGCTGAGTCTTAGAAGAGAAAGACAAACTGAGTGATGTCCCTCAGCATTTTGAATTATACAGTAACTGACAGGAACATACGTGCTCACACAAACAGAAACAATGTTCAAGTGTTCAACTTGACTTTATTATGGCCAATTACTATTACTGACAGAAACATGCTTACACACACACACACACACACACACAAATTATGTTGAAAAAGTCCAAATCCATTTTTTGTCATAATCTTACATTTCATCTGTTACAACTAAACCGGACTATGGGGGTGAATTGTAACATTTCACTCCTCATGTTTGAAACTAAACCATGGATTTTCTGTTTGGGCTGCAAATATAACAGCTGTGTCACATAATAGCAGACACTTGTAACTAGTTTGTATCACAGTTTAAATGCACTGACTTAAAAGAACTCCAAGATGGTAATGTCAAAACTGTTACAACCATCCCTGGTCTCACCAATAACTAAAGGCTGGCTCACACAAAGATTTTTTAAATCTTATCTGATTTTCACAATGTGAGACCACACACATAACGATTAAAAAAAAAATCATAATTTAATAATCGATTTAACAGTTTTGTTCCTAAAGTGTGTGGAGTGCCACGATGTAACCAAGACAGCACGCCACACACTAACTGATTCCATTCATACACAACCCGACTCATGACTGACAAGAAATCTCATGTGGTCAAACGTGACTTTAGAGTAAACAATGGTGGCAAAAATAATATGCCCCATTGAAAGAGATAGTACACCCAAAATCTGATAATATAATCTGTAGAAATAAGTTAATCAGGACTTTACCAAGGATTGTCGGAAGAGGAGAATTCGGCTGAAAATCAGCCGGATTCTCTTATAGTGTGTGCCCCACTTCATGCAATACGAGAAAAAAAAAAAAGAAGTATAATACAATACCTGGCATGTGAAATTTTGTTAGCAGGGCTAAGCAATGAGATTAAATGGATAAAATATGCAACAATAAATTAAATAAAAATAAATAACTGGAAGAAACAATGTGAGACCACACACATAACGATTAAAAAAAAAATCATAATTTAATAATCGATTTAACAGTTTTGTTCCTAAAGTGTGTGGAGTGCCACGATGTAACCAAGACAGCACGCCACACACTAACTGATTCCATTCATACACAACCCGACTCATGACTGACAAGAAATCTCATGTGGTCAAACGTGACTTTAGAGTAAACAATGGTGGCAAAAATAATATGCCCCATTGAAAGAGATAGTACACCCAAAATCTGATAATATAATCTGTAGAAATAAGTTAATCAGGACTTTACCAAGGATTGTCGGAAGAGGAGAATTCGGCTGAAAATCAGCCGGATTCTCTTATAGTGTGTGCCCCACTTCATGCAATACGAGAAAAAAAAAAAGTATAATACAATACCTGGCATGTGAAATTTTGTTAGCAGGGCTAAACAATGAGATTAAATGGATAAAATATGCAAAAATAAATAAAATAAAAATAAATAACTGGAAGAAAACTAGTTTGTCAAACGTGTTATGTCAACATACCCACTAGAGCCTTGAATTAAGCCTAAAGAAAGCCAAATATAACCACAGTGTAGATATAAACAGAAAAGGAGATTAAAAGGAAATGGAATTACCTTTCCAGAAAAGAATACTGGCTGTATACCCAAACTAAACAGACCAGCATATTACATCAAATTAATTTCCCCTCAGAAACGCAAACAGACAAGGTATAGTGACATTATTTGTTTATTACTAGTCAGATCTAACCCAAGGTCTTTCGTAATGTAGATTGGAATTATGAACACTGTAGTTACATTCAGTTCATCTGAAATATGACAGGTTCTTCACAAACACTCAAAAAATTAAATTGTTCAACACAGCTCTGTTGAAGAGTTGGGAAACACTTTGGAAAAGTTCCAGGCCCTTTCTTGGAAGAAGTATAATACAATACCTGGCATGTGAAATTTTGTTAGCAGGGCTAAGCAATGAGATTAAATGGATAAAATATGCAACAATAAATTAAATAAAAATAAATAACTGGAAGAAAACTAGTTTGTCAAACGTGTTATGTCAACATACCCACTAGAGCCTTGAATTAAGCCTAAAGAAAGCCAAATATAACCACAGTGTAGATATAAACAGAAAAGGAGATTAAAAGGAAATGGAATTACCTTTCCAGAAAAGAATACTGGCTGTATACCCAAACTAAACAGACCAGCATATTACATCAAATTAATTTCCCCTCAGAAACGCAAACAGACAAGGTATAGTGACACTATTTGTTTATTACTAGTCAGATCTAACCCAAGGTCTTTCGTAATGTAGATTGGAATTATGAAAACTGTAGTTACATTCAGTTCATCTGAAATATGACAGGTTCTTCACAAACACTCAAAAAATTAAATTGTTCAACACAGCTCTGTTGAAGAGTTGGGAAACACTTTGGAAAAGTTCCAGGCCCTTTCTTGGAATGTCCAGCATTGGCTTAATCCTTGTTATTTTCCTTAAATTTAGAACATCCATTAATGGTTCATTCACACAACATACACACTTGATATAATACAACAACAAAAAAAGGCCAGGTAATAGTACCAATAGTCCCAAATTTCCATTTGGGAATCTGTTAAAGCTGCTGACCCTGCAGTAATTTAGATATGCCACCAAAAACAAATGTCGTCATTGCACACAATAGCTATACATGATATTTACAATCACATGGGCCTGTTTAACTCCGACCAGTGGACAAACATTCATGTATCTTTGCATATGTGCTCTCAAACTCTTCAAACAGGACAAGTTATGTGGTCAACAAACTCAAAAGACAGGGGAAAAAAATAAATCAAACCCTGCATTAATCACACATACTTTACATTCAGATGACATAAATAGGTCTCTTTTAAGGTGTGCTGGTAGAGTAAGAAAATAACGTGACATGATTGTGCTGTACAGAAGCTCTTGTGCACTGATGTTCTATACAACACTACTATACAAACCTCCAGAGTCTCCACTGCTCTTAAAGGCCTTTAGTGTCTGCTATACAATCCATTATATACAGATCAGACTTCATTTAAAAGCATTAGGTAGAATTCAGACTCCAATTTGAGGGAAATATGGAGGTCAGTTGAAAATGTTGTTCATTATGGCAGACAGAAGAAACAAGATGCAGATGAGTCAATTTTGTGAGCATCCAGAGACTGACGTAAAAGCGATTCCTGACCGCTATTTCATTCTAACAAAACAAATTTAAGCCTTAAGCTTGCATTTAATTAAGCTTGTTGGGTGAAAAAAAAAAAATCACAAAAACATGTCCGGGTCATATTTAACACCAAAAAATAAAAAATATATATTTTTATATATATATATATATATATATATATATATACTAAAGAAAGCCAAATATAACCACAGTGTAGATATAAACAGAAAAGGAGATTAAAAGGAAATGGAATTACCTTTCCAGAAAAGAATACTGGCTGTATACCCAAACTAAACAGACCAGCATATTACATCAAATTAATTTCCCCTCAGAAACGCAAACAGACAAGGTATAGTGACACTATTTGTTTATTACTAGTCAGATCTAACCCAAGGTCTTTCGTAATGTAGATTGGAATTATGAAAACTGTAGTTACATTCAGTTCATCTGAAATATGACAGGTTCTTCACAAACACTCAAAAAATTAAATTGTTCAACACAGCTCTGTTGAAGAGTTGGGAAACACTTTGGAAAAGTTCCAGGCCCTTTCTTGGAATGTCCAGCATTGGCTTAATCCTTGTTATTTTCCTTAAATTTAGAACATCCATTAATGGTTCATTCACACAACATACACACTTGATATAATACAACAACAAAAAAAGGCCAGGTAATAGTACCAATAGTCCCAAATTTCCATTTGGGAATCTGTTAAAGCTGCTGACCCTGCAGTAATTTAGATATGCCACCAAAAACAAATGTCGTCATTGCACACAATAGCTATACATGATATTTACAATCACATGGGCCTGTTTAACTCCGACCAGTGGACAAACATCAAACACACCTGAACAAGCTAATCAAAGACTGAAGGGTTACTAGAAAGCTACAGGCAGGTGAGTTTTAATTAGGGTTGGAGCTGTACTCTGCAGGGCTGCGGCTCTCCAGGACCGGAGTTCGCCACCGCTGATATAGGTCTTTGATTTCATGTCCAGGTCATATTTCACCCCTAAATCAAATGTAGTAGTAGTAATAATAATAATCAAACCATGAAGAAAATATACACCTAATTGTAGGACCATCGTGACTATATGTGAGAAACCATAATAAGAAAGATTATTTTTTTCACATTAAAGGAAAGAAAATCAGATGTTTCGGTAATACAGTAATAAGAACAGGTGATCAAAATGTGCTTAATTGTCAAAAATAATCCATGAAAATCAATCAATGAAAAAAATGGTCTGTGACTTTTTTTTTCACATTACAGGAAAGTGAGTGAGATGTTTTGGTAATACGGTAATGATTATTTGTGGTCAAAATGTGCTTACGTTTCATAAAAATAATGTCAATCAATGCAAATAACAAAAAAAAAAAGCTTAATTTTCTTTGTGCAAAATATAAAATAATATATATATATATATATATATATATATATATTTTAAATACAACCTGGACATGTTCCTGAAACATTAGGAGGATGCGTAAATCAAATCACTGATCATTTCTAGACATATAAAGACATGAATTCATTCAGAAACCAGAGGTAGCATATAAAGATTTGTGTTTCACCACAAGTATTTCTCTCTCTATGATCCAGTTTGTCCAAAAATGCAGTTGCGATGTGAAAAACAGGCTGTTTTCACTAGCTGTTTCCAAGAAGTGTCCACCACAAACCCTTGGACCCACAGACTCGTACAGGCAGACAAACAGTGACCGATCTAAAAGCACTTATGGAACTTAACTTGTGTTCCAATACATTTTTTTTCCCTTGAGGCAATGCATTTTTAGAGGAAAAAAGTATTTTCCTTAAAACTGTCAATTGTCTCATTCCCTGACAGTCACACGTTAAATGAGAGATGGTCTGACTGATATGACTTATCACAATAAACATACAAATAAAAACTTATGATGGGTCTGGAAAACATCAGTGGATTTCGAGAAACTTCCCTCATCTTCTAAAATTGCACTTGATTCAGTTCTCCAATGAAAACTTCTGAAACAAGGCTGAACTAAAACATTTTTATCAGATGAAGTATTAAAACATTTCCAGGAGTTAATTTAAAAACTCAACCCAGTTACCAATTGGAAATGAATATAAATAAATGACAGATGCATCTAATAATTCAAAACAGGAGCAAATTAACCTGTGGAACGCAAATCCTAATGAATTGACCTAATGGAGTGAATCTCATGAAATCGATCAAGAACATGACCAGGTCATATTTCATCCCAAAATAAATTAGATTTGACAAAGAAAATGAAGCCTTTTGTTAGTCCCATTAAGATTTAAGTGTTTTTTTTTTTTTTTTTTGCTGTGACCACTGAGCTAATTTCCCACCCAGTTCTCATTACCATAATGCAAAGAAAGGTGCCATATTTAAAGGGATAGTTCACCCAAAGATGACATTTTTGTCATCATTTACTCACCCTCATGTCGTTCCAACCCTGTAAGAAACACTGGAAGTGAATGGCTACCAGCAACTGACTGGTTACCAACATTCTTCAAAATATCCTTTTTTTCTTCTTTCTGTTGAACAGAAGAAACTCATACAGGTTTGCTACATAATGAGGGTCAGCAAATGATGACAATTTTCATTTTTGGGTGAACTATCCCTTTATATTGAGAAATATCATGCTTAAATTTATTGTACTGATTTTTTGCCAATTTACAAGTAAGAATGTCTTGTATTACACTATTTATATTGCAATACAGTAGAAGTATAAATTAGAGTATGACGGTAAAAAATATTCAAAATGCTAATTATTAATCTCAAAATAAAACATTGACATTGCAGTAATGAGAATGCCGATGTAAAAAAGTATGTATATATGCATGTTTGTGTGTGTGTGTATATATATAATGTTTTGGGATAGATCATGACTCATATTTTCATGATATTCACCCAATAATGACAAAGCAGAAATCATTTGAAGCATTTCTGTTCCTTGTATTTTCTCCTACACTGAGAATTATGGGTTTAGTTTATTAGGTTACGGTTCTATTAGGTTAAAGGGACCGTCTGCAATCATATCACACTGAATCTGAATGAGGCATTTGAAGTTGCTGTAGTCTCACTGTCTTTTGCTGTGGACTATCTCTCTTGTTCGTCAGAGCTGGCCTTATGCCCCGCCTCCTCAGTGGGCGTGTCCAGTACTGGATTAACAAATCCCTCAAAGTCCTCGTCGGCATGGTCACCGCTGTCCTCGGGATGTGCACTTACAAAGTCGTTCTCCCACTCCAAAGCGTTGGAGTCCTCAGAGGTGGGGCCACTGTCCAGCTGTTTCCCGCCGGGACGAAGTGCCGCCCGTAAAATGTCCTCCTCTGTTTTGGAACGCTCCCATGCAGGTCCCATCCGGTTCACTCCTGTATAATGCCACATATCAATTCATTGAATTATGAATTATGTTAACTGCATTTGCTCCGTTAATTCACTACTGAACCATTATGAAGTACATATTAGAAGGATTTCTGAAGGGGCATGTGACACTGGAGTGATGATGCTATAATTCAGCTTTGCATCACAGGAATAAATTACACTTTAAAATATATTACAATAGAAAATAGTTATTTTAAATTGTAATAATATTTTAGAATATTATTGTTTTATACAATAAAACGGTGATAAAACTGCTTTACAAAAACTACAAAGTTTTTCAGTACAAAAATGTCTGAGAACTTCTGAAATCTTCACAATAATGTCTCATTTGTAATATTTAATACAGTAGATAACATGAACTAACAATGAGCAATATATTTTTACAAAATGTATTCATGTTTGTTAAGATTTGTTGAGGTAAAACTTTCCTTGTTTGTTCACATTGCATTGATGTTATAAGACACAAATGCTGATTTTGTAAGTTTATTAATAAATGTTAAAATTTGCATGAACCTGTTTTTTTAGCATCACTGATATACTATTATAGATTTTGTTCATATTTTGAATTATATATTTTTTTAGATATTGTTTTCTCTTTCATTTTAGTTATTAAGTTGTATTAATTTGGTTGTATTCTTGTCATTTTTATTATTTGTCTTTAAATACACACACATATATATACACATATACATACATACATATATATATATATATGTGTGTGTGTGTGTGTGTGTGTTTAAAGACAAATGTGTATATATATATATATATATACATACTTTTTATTAATTGTTATTTATTAGTTTTAGTTATTTTAGTACTTCATGTTAAAATAAACAAAAATGAGAAATTAATGTTTAATTTAATCCAAGTAACAATGTTTGTTTTATTCCAAGTAATAAAAACATTTATTTCTATGGCTTTACGTTTAGTTTTAGTTAACTATAATAACCCTGGCATGAACGAAGATTAATAAATGCTGCAGAAGTGCTGTTCATTGTTAGTTCATGTTAACTAATGTAGTTAACCAATCTTAAATGAAAACATAATGCAAAGTGTTACTAAAATGCTGAAAACAAATGTCTTGCCAGACCTGACTTGGATGTGGCATTTAAAGGCCAACTCTAACTGGCATGTTGTGACTTGACTTCAGCATAATTTGTATAATAAATGATTACTGAATGCAGGAAGCATGTGTTCTGGAGCTTCAGTGAATTCACTCACCCTCCTCATCCTCCCACTCCAGGTCCAGTGAGGTGGCGTCAGTCTTACTGGTGAAGTCCCAGCTGCTCTCTGTGTTTGGGGTCACTACATTCGTCTCAGAGCTGAGTCCTTAACATACAGAAAGAAAAAAAGAAAAGATTTTAGCATTTAGAGATTAATATTGTTTCATTATAAACATTTCATCATAAAAGTATTCTGTAGTATTGTAATTGAAATGTGTTAATGGGAACTCACTGTTACTGCGAAAGGCTTCAGATTGAGCCTTCACACTCTGCAGGTACACCTCAAACTCTGCATCTGACACTTTGCTGCAGAAACACACACACAGTTATATCAGCCGCTGCTATCACCACCATAGCTGCATTTAGAGAGATTGTGGACAGCCTTGTGAACCTCTTACTACAGTAAAACTGTAAAACCCCTAGTACACTTTTTTTGTGAGCTGAACCCCTTCAACATAAAATGTGCACGATTCTCTGGTGTTGGTTAATGGTAACATGACATGAAGATAAACAACTTAATATTTAATCTTTTTTTCAGCAAGGCTTTTGATTGTTATTAGATTTTTTTTTGTTTAGGATTGTTAGTTTTAGGTGGAGGTTTTCATGGAAGCAAGTTAATTTTAGTTGTATATGCATTAAGTGCTGAGTTTATTCACAAGCCGTTGATTAACATTTGACGATGGACCAACGTTAAAAGGGTCATATGATGCGATTTCAAGTTTTCCTTTCTCTTTGGAGTGTTACAAGCGGTTCGTGAATAGATAAGATCTCTAAAGTTGCAAAGACTAAAGTCACAAAGCAAAAGAGATATTCTTTATAAAAGACTCGTCCACGCCCTCCTAAAACGCCTCGTTTAGACACGCCCCCACACGTCTACGTCACGATGACTGTAAGTACGCTTTCATATTTAAAGCATTTGCCACTGATGATTCAAACACGAGTTTTAAGCAGTGTAGAGTAGCGCTTGTTGTTTGTCGTTTCTCCGATCACAAATGCAGACATGGTTTTATGTTTACGCGGCGCGATGCAACGACAGTACAAGTCATTATAATCAGTGCTTACTTATGTCCCCACTGGATGCAACAAATGCCTCGTTTATAATGGGTTTTATTGGTTGTCTTGTTGCGCCAGGCGCTCGTCGATGCCGGGACACAGCATCATATGGTAAGGGGCGTAACATTTCCGTCACACGCTTGAGGTATTCGGCCAATCACAACGCACTGGATAGCTGGCCAATCAGAGCACACCTCGCTTTTCAGAACGATGAGCTTTGTAAAAATGGACGCGTTTCAGAAAGGCGGGGCATAGAGGAGAAAAAATTAATGTACAGTATGTAGAAAATAATGTGTTTTTTAACCTTAAGCCGCATAAACATTTCATTACACCGAATAATGTTATTTTTTTGGCAACGTCATATGACCCCTTTAAGGACCTTCAATCCTGTTTATAACTATTCAATGCATGTCACAATATACAGTGGGTACGGAAAGTATTCAGACCCCCTTAAATTTTTCACTCTTTGTTATATTGCAGCCATTTGCTAAAATCATTTAAGTAAATTTTTTTTCCTCATTAATGTACACACAGCACCCCATATTGACAGAAAAATAAGTACATTTCAAAGATGAGTCTAATTTTAACAAAAAAAAAAAAAACATGATATACAATCCATAACTTACAAACTCAAGCAACTACTCCTGCTTAAATCAGAATGTGTTAGAAATAAATTACACAGAGCTGAAGGCGTATCATAAATGAAAGGGGTGTGGCTGAATGTTAATGGGCGGGGTTAAGAGAAGGGCTGGGCGTGCTCAGTGCGAACGCCTCACCTCCTTTAGCTTTTGTTCCATAGTGAGCCGCGCTGCTTCGCGCTGGGCTGCAAAAACAGCCTCCTCTTCTAGCCTTAACTTCTCCTCTTCTGCCAATAACTGGGCAGAAATCACAACAGAAAGGGAAGATTAACTAAACTCAGAAACAAAAGCAGGGGCGAAAAACCAAAGCAATGGAAAACAACAAATGAAAGCATAAACTTAACGTAAGCTCTAACTTAAAAGTAAACATTGTTTTGTGGCAACATGTTTTGAACTTGACCATTCAAAAGTCACATGACATCGATCCATTTTAGTTTAAAAGCACATGTTTGGCACATTTGATGACCTGCTGTACCTCTGCATTCAGCTTTTCGTCAATCAGCGCCTGTTTGTCTGAGATGGCAGCATAGCGATGCTCCTTCAAGTGACTGATCTCCTCATCGCTGATGGGTCTGGAGCAATGACGGGAGAGAGAGTTGAGTTCAGAGTCTCCATCAACCAATCAAAATCTATCTGACCTCATGCTATGTGAAGCACTGATCTGAGAGGAATGTGACTAATTACAGTCCTAATTTGGTCATTAAATGGCTAGTCTTGGCTATCTGTTCCACTTTACTTATCCAGGCCAAGAGCCGACCACTTTGACAGGAAAAGAAAGGTTCACCATCAGTGAATATCCATAGTTCCTTTAAAGGGGTTAGTGAACCCAAAAATACCATATCATCATTTACTCACTTTCTCAAAAGAGTCAAGATTAAATATTATCATACCTGGGGCAGCTTTGTGAGCTCTCACCCTGAAAAAGACGACAAAAGTCTTGACGTCTAAGCAAAAGTGGAATATTGTAAAATCATGAGTGTGGTACTGTAAGTGTGCCCTCACCTCATCGCTCTCCACAAGGTTCTCAAACTGTAACAGAGCGCACAGAAGTCACTCAAAATGCACAGAGTTGAGAATATTGTATAGTTTATATAATCTTCAGTTTTAAATTATGATGAATGTACCTCAACGGTATAGTGTTCCCCAGCTGTGCTGCTTCTGAAGTACTTTGACCTATTGGCAAAACAAGCAGTAACCAGCCATCAGGCCAGGCAGGTTATACGTGAGGTAGCACTTTCAAAAAATTGTGAGATTCTATTCTGAGAAGCATCAGATGGAGACTTTGCTTCTCCAAACAATAATAGTAATAATCAAAGACTTTATAGACAAAATATATATATATAAAAAAGAAATAGTGGGTATAAAATATGCACTGTACTATTTTAGATCTACTATACGAATTCGAATATAAATAAATAGCAAACGATGGCACAGGATGAAGTCCCAGGGATTCACAAGAGGACTCTGGGCGGGGTCCTGAGGTCAGACATCAACATAAGTCTGAATCATTCAAGCGAGTCGGTTCGTTTATAAAATGGATTGGAATCATCACTCATAAGTGTGAAATGAAAAGGTTCCTGTGTTTATGTCATTGTTATGTATTCAGTAAATGGTGTAATAAGCAAATATGTGTAATTACATACTTTAATCACAACATGAGTCGCTGTTCTTCCAAAGAGTCAAGTGAGTTACACACACATTGAATCAAGTGAATCATTAGAAAGAACCGTTTGAAAAGAACGATTCGTTCACGTAATGAACTTCACTAATGTAATGGAGCTGCTATCAGTTGCATTCTACTTACCCAAACTCTGCGCATTTAATGTAACTGTAAAGCTGTACTAATAGTCAACTCTTTTAAACGGCTGTTCGATTGTTTTCCAATGCAATGCACCTGACAGCCGGCGAATTATGCTGCCAAAGATCACAGATACCATTTTTAAAAATTCATCATCGATAACAAGCCCCATGCACGACTCACCCTCCTCCTCTCTGTATCCTGTTTGCTTCCCTTCTAAAGAGCCCAAAACATTGAGCCCAGCAGTTCCCCATGGCATGCACGAATCAGGTGTAGGTATCAGCTACTCTTCCATTCCGGATCCATATGCTGCTTCTTTGCGCACTGCTCTGGACGCGACGAATTTATTCTGCATGACTTGCACAAGCGCGAGCACGCGGCCGGTTCACGCAGGTGAGTCACCTGCGGACACGTCGCTCGCGCAGCGGCATCATGCATCCATGGCTCGCATTCTCAGCTCTGGCCTAAAATCCTCTATTGTTTCTTCTTCCTGACAACTCATACATGTGATTCATGTTTAAACTACGGCAAGTCGCGAGGTTCAAGTGCTGTAATGACGTTTCCGAAACACTGGAGGCCGACAGAAGACGTACCAAACGTGGTTCTTCATCTTCTTCTTCTTCTTGTACGATTTAATGGCGGTTGACAAGCCAACTTATGGTGTATTACCGCCACCAACTGGACTGGAGTGTGAAGTATTAACGGGAAGGAGGGAAAAGAGGGAGGGGACCCACACAAAAAAATAACTCCTCTCTTTCTTTGGTATACTGCACAATGTAGAAGTACATGCTCAATAGTCTCTGCTTCACTGCATGTAGTAGCCTACATAATCCTGACTGATGTTTCCCTATTGTGAATAATGAATGATTTAAACCAGAATGTCCTATTCAAAGTCGAGTAATAATGATGTCTTCTTTTCTATTGTTAAAGCATATTCTCACTTTGCCAACTTGTTTTTGGATATTGTATAGGTGTCTGCCCTTTAAATCCTTGTCCCACATTTCCTGAACCTTTTTATTCATGTGTTATTTAATTCTTCCTTTTATTTCTACTTTACTCAGTGGAATTTGTACCTCAACGTTCATATGTTTCATTGCTAGTTTGGCCAGTTTATCGACTATTTCATTTCCTTGTACTCCTACATGTGCAGGTACCTGTAGGAACCTCAGGACTATACCAATTTCCTGAATCCTAAGCAGATTTATAAGTACTTCATAGATTAAATCCTTTATTGATGTTGATTGTTCACTTATTAAACTATTTAAAGCTGACAAGGAACCTGAACAAATGACTACCCTTGTAGGCTGAACTTCCTCCACCCATTGAATAGCTAATAAGATTGCTATTAGCTCTGTTGTAAAGACTGATACATACACTGAACAAAATTATAAACGCAACACTTTTGTTTTTGCACCCATTTATCATGAGCTGAACTCAAAGACCTAAGACTTTTTCTATGTACACAAAAGGCCTATTTCTCTCAAATATTGTTCACAAATCTGTCTAAATCTGTGTTAGTGAGCACTTCTCCTTTGCCGAGATAATCCATCCACCTCACAGGTGTGACATACCACACCTGTGAGGTGGATGGATTATCTCGGCAAAGGAGAAGTGCTCACTAACACAGATTTAGACAGATTTGTGAACAATATTTGAGAGAAATAGGCCTTTTGTGTACATAGAAAAAGTCTTAGGTCTTTGAGTTCAGCTCATGAAAAATGGGGGCAAAAACAAAAGTGTTGCGTTTATAATTTGCGTGTAATTAGTTATCCTTTTCTGAATGTTGACTTGTAATCTTTGGATATATACAGCTGCAGCTGAATTTCCTGATGTAGGATCTGTAGAACCATCTGTGAAGACATGGAGCATTGAAGAGTAATTTTGATCTAGATATTGTTGAACAATAACCTCCTTATAACCTCAATATATAGTTTTCTCATTCTTAACCATATATTGTAGATTAAAATCTACTTGAGGCATAGGAAGCAACCAAGGAGGAATATTCGGTATTACAACAGAGGGACTAACTGAGATTTCTGTAATACCCAAAATCGTAGCATCTCTAGTTGCTGTCCAACCAAAACTTTTTATTTTATTTTTCCCATATTCCCAGCAATCCTTCAATATGTCCTTTACTGGATGTAATTCTGAACGCCCTTTTACATTTATCCAATAATTCATAGTTAATTGCAATTATCGTAAACTTATAGGTATTTCTCCCACCTTGTCCAACCAAAACTTTTTATTTTATTTTTCCCATATTCCCAGCAATCCTTCAATATGTCCTTTACTGGATGTAATTCTGAACGCCCTTTTACATTTATCCAATAATTCATAGTTAATTGCAATTATCGTAAACTTATAGGTATTTCTCCCACCTCCACTTGTATGGCTGATATTGGAGAAGATCTGAAAGCTCCACTACATATTCTTAACAGTTTCTACTTTTTTAATCAAGGATTTAGATGCAGATCCATAAATTATGCATCCATAATAAATTGCTGACCTAATCAGTGCACTATATTCTTTGTAAAGATTTCCTACTAGCTCCCCATTCCATTCCTGTTAGACATCATAGTATATTATTACTTTTTTTGCACTTATCTACCAACTTCTGAATATGTATTTTAAAGGTCAACCTGGAATTCATCCATATTCCTAGATATATTATATATCTTTAACTTGTTCAAGTACTTGTCCGTATAACTTCACTTTTATTTCAGGGATATGATTCCTCTTCGTAAAACAGATTAGTTGAGTTTTAGTCACCGATAGTCGAAAACTCAATTTGTTAGCCCATTTTTCCACTTCATTAACCGCTGATTGTATAACTCTTGTCACATGAGATACATTACGA
>NW_015505720.1:35618-37036 GCF_001515645.1 Sinocyclocheilus grahami | reverse complement strand
CGGTTTGCTGATGTCAACGTTGTGGATCGAGTGGCCCATGGTAGCGGTGGGGTTATGGTATGGGCAGGCATATGTTATGGACAACGAACACAGGTACATTTTATTGATGGCATTTTGAATGTATGTGTATGTGAAACTGCACATTTTAGAGTGGCCTTTTATTGTGGCCAGCCTAAGGCACACCTGTGCAATAATCATGCTGTCTAATCAGCATCTTGATATGCCACACCTGTGAGGTGGATGGATTATCTCGGCAAAGGAGAAGTGCTCACTAACACAGATTTAGACAGATTTGTGAACAATATTTGAGAGAAATAGGCCTTTTGTGTACATAGAAAAAGTCTTAGGTCTTTGAGTTCAGCTCATGAAAAATGGGGGCAAAAACAAAAGTGTTGCGTTTATAATTTGCGTGTAATTAGTTATCCTTTTCTGAATGTTGACTTGTAATCTTTGGATATATACAGCTGTAGCTGAATTTCCTGATGTAGGATCTGTAGAACCATCTGTGAAGACATGGAGCATTGAAGAGTAATTTTGATCTAGATATTGTTGAACAATAACCTCCTTATAACCTCAATATATAGTTTTCTCATTCTTAACCATATATTGTAGATTAAAATCTACTTGAGGCATAGGAAGCAACCAAGGAGGAATATTCGGTATTACAACAGAGGGACTAACTGAGATTTCTGTAATACCCAAAATCGTAGCATCTCTAGTTGCTGTCCAACCAAAACTTTTTATTTTATTTTTTCCATATTCCCAGCAATCCTTCAATATGTCCTTTACTGGATGTAATTCTGAATGCCCTTTTACATTTATCCAATAATTCATAGTTAATTTCAATTTTCGTAAACTTATAGGCATTTCTCCCACCTCCACTTGTATGGCTGATATTGGAGAAGATCTGAAAGCTCCACTACATATTCTTAACAGTTTCTACTTTTTTAATCAAGGATTTAGATGCAGATCCATAAATTATGCATCCATAATAAATTGCTGACCTAATCAGTGCACTATATTCTTTGTAAAGATTTCCTACTAGCTCCCCATTCCATTCCTGTTAGACATCATAGTATATTATTACTTTTTTTGCACTTATCTACCAACTTCTGAATATGTATCTTAAAGGTCAACCTGGAATTCATCCATATTCCTAGATATATTATATCTTTAACTTGTTCAAGTACTTGTCCGTATAACTTCACTTTTATTTCAGGGATATGATTCCTCTTCGTAAAACAGATTAGTTGAGTTTTAGTCACCGATTGTCGAAAACTCAATTTGTTAGCCCATTTTTCCACTTCATTAACTGCTGATTGTATGACTCTTGTCACATGAGATACATTACGACCCCTTTTCCATATCGCTCCATCGTCAGCATAGAGAGATCTTCCTATATCTATTTTAACATTTTG
>NW_015505720.1:30750-35125 GCF_001515645.1 Sinocyclocheilus grahami | reverse complement strand
CGGTTTGCTGATGTCAACGTTGTGGATCGAGTGGCCCATGGTAGCGGTGGGGTTATGGTATGGGCAGGCATATGTTATGGACAACGAACACAGGTACATTTTATTGATGGCATTTTGAATGTATGTGTATGTGAAACTGCACATTTTAGAGTGGCCTTTTATTGTGGCCAGCCTAAGGCACACCTGTGCAATAATCATGCTGTCTAATCAGCATCTTGATATGCCACACCTGTGAGGTGGATGGATTATCTCGGCAAAGGAGAAGTGCTCACTAACACAGATTTAGACAGATTTGTGAACAATATTTGAGAGAAATAGGCCTTTTGTGTACATAGAAAAAGTCTTAGGTCTTTGAGTTCAGCTCATGAAAAATGGGGGCAAAAACAAAAGTGTTGCGTTTATAATTTGCGTGTAATTAGTTATCCTTTTCTGAATGTTGACTTGTAATCTTTGGATATATACAGCTGTAGCTGAATTTCCTGATGTAGGATCTGTAGAACCATCTGTGAAGACATGGAGCATTGAAGAGTAATTTTGATCTAGATATTGTTGAACAATAACCTCCTTATAACCTCAATATATAGTTTTCTCATTCTTAACCATATATTGTAGATTAAAATCTACTTGAGGCATAGGAAGCAACCAAGGAGGAATATTCGGTATTACAACAGAGGGACTAACTGAGATTTCTGTAATACCCAAAATCGTAGCATCTCTAGTTGCTGTCCAACCAAAACTTTTTATTTTATTTTTCCCATATTCCCAGCAATCCTTCAATATGTCCTTTACTGGATGTAATTCTGAACGCCCTTTTACATTTATCCAATAATTCATAGTTAATTGCAATTATCGTAAACTTATAGGTATTTCTCCCACCTTCACTTGTATGGCTGATATTGGAGAAGATCTGAAAGCTCCACTACATATTCTTAACAGTTTCTACTTTTTTAATCAAGGATTTAGATGCAGATCCATAAATTATGCATCCATAATAAATTGCTGACCTAATCAGTGCACTATATTCTTTGTAAAGATTTCCTACTAGCTCCCCATTCCATTCCTGTTAGACATCATAGTATATTATTACTTTTTTTGCACTTATCTACCAACTTCTGAATATGTATTTTAAAGGTCAACCTGGAATTCATCCATATTCCTAGATATATTATATATCTTTAACTTGTTCAAGTACTTGTCCGTATAACTTCACTTTTATTTCAGGGATATGATTCCTCTTCGTAAAACAGATTAGTTGAGTTTTAGTCACCGATAGTCGAAAACTCAATTTGTTAGCCCATTTTTCCACTTCATTAACTGCTGATTGTATGACTCTTGTCACATGAGATACATTACGACCCCTTTTCCATATCGCTCCATCGTCAGCATAGAGAGATCTTCCTATATCTATTTTAACATTTTGGAACAAAAAAGATTCCTACTACCACCTCTTTATTAACTTGAGCCATTCTTATGTCTGTTTCTAAACTAATAACAGCATCTAATGTACTTCATCCTTTAAGGAATCCACTCTGATGTGGTGAAATAATCTCTTACCTTTCTATAGTTCAATCTACACACAATCATACGTTCCATTAATTTACACAAATTAGACGTTAATGCTATAGATCTATAACTTTCAGCATAATGCTTGTTCTTGGCTTGCTTTAAAACAGGAATAATAACCCCGTGTTTCCATGAAGAAGGAAGTCTCCCTGATCTCCACACTTCATTAAAAAGACGCAATAAAAAGTTCAGAACAAAATCTGATACATTTTTGATCATCATATAACATATCTCATCCTTTCCTGGTGAAGTTTTTTTTTAAATCTTCCAACAGCTCTCTTTAATTCATTTAGTGAAAATTCCACATCAAGATGTTCATTAGAAGGCCTTTTCTCCATCCTAATATGTGGATGTTCCTTTATACCTTGTTCTCTATTTATTTTCATTTATTCTGATATATTATTATTGCTATGTACTTTAACAAATTAACAGTCTAGTATTTCTGCCTTATCAGCATTAGTCACAGCTAATCCTTCCTCATTATTTAAAACAGGTATTCCAAAATTTCTCTTTAAGCCACCCATCTTTCTTATCATACCCCATACTTCACTGACATTAACCTCCTCCCCTATAGAATTACAATAATTCCTCCAGTAATTCTTTTTAGCATCTCTAATTACCCTCCACACATTCGCGTGTGCTTTTTTATATAAAATAAAATCATCAAATAGAAACATCTTCCTAACCTTTTTAAAAGCATTATTTCTGGCTTGTATTGCTTTGTTACATAATTCTGTCCACAATGGTACTGATTTCTTTCTTTTTCCCCCTTTACTCTTCCCAATAACCTCTTCAAATTACCATGGTAACTAAAGTTTTCCCTAATAAATCATAGTTAGGATACTGCAGGTGGTGCTAATAATGAAGTAAGTATATAACTATTATAAACGCAAATATATTACTTGCTTGAATTATATATATGTTTGCCCTAAACCATGCATTTGTCTGTCTCTAAATGTCACTTAAAGGTATAGTCCACCCAAAAATGAAATTTCTATCATAATTTTCTCCCCCTCATGCTCCAAATCTGGGGTGCGTTTACCAAAAGCAACTATGGTCACTATTGGAAACTATGGGAAACGAACCCCTGTATGACTCACTTTCATCTGTGGAACACAAACCCCTTTGACATGAAAAAAAAAAAGTAGTTGAAATATATCATATTTTAAATAAATAATTATACATGCAAATGAATATCATATATAAATGAATAATATACATGACAGCACACTGGGAATAAGCAAAATTAGGCCTAGGTATGCTATATTTATTTTTTACAGATGTTTGGAGTTACCATGGTTACATTTTTGTTTGTTACATTTTTCATATGTATGTGTCCAACATGTAAGAGATCTTTGGATGTCAGACACCTACATATGGAGGATCATCTGTGTCTCCTCTGACTCAGAAACAATGGGGTCTTGTATATTACTTCATTAAAACCAAGACCCTGCTGGTTTTTTAAGGTCAAGGAGGATTAAAATCATATTAGCCAACGTACTTCGACGCTTGATTCAGGGAGCGCAAATTGCTCCTAACAGCAGGTAAAGCCGAGAGCCCAGATTGCACGCCAGGTACGACAAACCCCACCTTTACAGGCCGCCGGTCTGAAACCCTCACTTATGATTACGCTTGTACGCGCTTCCACACGCATAACCGTACGGCTAAACCCACACATACACCTGCTCCTATCAGCAGGCCAGTGGGGCTCTTAATGAAAAGTAGATTATACCTGTAGACAGAAGACTGCTGTACTCGTGACACATGCTTGGCAAAGGTGCTGGAAAAACAGTGTCACAGTTTTATGGATGTTTGTGGAGCTGGTTACCCATGGTCATTTACCATGAAGGTTAACCTCCGAACACATAAAATGTCTCAAAATGACTTCCTGCCGTATAGAGCTAATGCTCTCCATATGGCTGTATATGAAAGCATAATGTCTCTAATTCTTCACAGACGCAAACTAAATGTGTCTGCATGAATTAGAGCATGCGTGATACATTCTGCAATTGGTGAAACGTCCCGTATCATTTCAACTGGCCTCCTAACATTCTGTTATCATGAATTCCCCACCTCAGTTACGAATTTGACTTTGTTTTCTTTTTGAAGCTGGTAGCACATTCTGATGGCTGGTAGGCCGTTGTGAAAAACTAGCTTGCTGCTGGAGCTAGTTTTAGTCCGGCCAGCAGGGGGTGCTCATTCCCTGACTTGTATGGGTGCAAAAGTCTTAGTCTAACGAATCTTACTTCAGAATGTAAAACGAAGCAACCTTCTGATAAAGCGTCAGACCGGCACCTGTAAAAAGGAGCGTAGTTCAGATGAGGCATTAAACTAGTCTCCTGACATTCTGTTGTCATTAATTCCCCTCCTTAATTATGAATTTGACTTCATTGTTTAAGCTGGTAGCTCATCCTGATGGCCGCATTGTGCATGTCAGGATGCGCTACCCCTCTATTAGAGCAGCTTTATTAAGGTTCAGACTATAAACGCAGCTGTGGCATGCAGTAGGCAGAGTCTGGTTCCTCACTATATACAGGTGCATCTCAATAAATTAGAATGTCGTGGAAAAGTTCATTTATTTCAGTAATTCAACTCAAATTATGAAACTTGTGTATTAAATAAATTCAATGCACACAGACTGAAGTAGTTTAAGTCTTTGTTTATTTTAATTGTGATGATTTTGGCTCACATTTAACAAAAACCCACCAATTCACTATCTCAACAAATTAGAATATGGTGACATGCCAATCAGCTAATCAACTCAAAACACCTGCAGAGGTTTCCTGAGCCTTCAAAATGGTCTCTCAGTTTG
>NW_015505720.1:26240-30425 GCF_001515645.1 Sinocyclocheilus grahami | reverse complement strand
GGTGGGAGACCATTTGTGAAAATGTAGCTTGCTGCTGCAGCTAATTTTAGTCCAGCCAGCAGGGGGTAATCATTCCCTGACTTGAATGGGTGCAAAAGTCCTAGTGTAATGATACTGACTTTAGACTGTGAAAAGGAGCATCCTGCAGCTTTATTAAGTTGCAGGCTACGAACGCAGCTGTGGCATTAAACCTGCCTCCTGACATTTTGTTGTCATAAATTCCCCACCTCAGTTAAGAATTTGACTCTGTTTTCTTTTTGAAGCTGGTAGCACATTCTTATGGCTGGTAGGCCGTTATGAAAAACTAGCTTGCTGCTGGAGCTTTTTTTAGTCCGGCCAGCAGGGGGTGCTCATTCCTTGACTTGTATGGGTGCAAAAGTCTTAGTATAATGAATCGGACTTCAGAATGTAAAACATAAGCAACCTTCTGATAAAGCGTGAGACCGAGTGTCGTTAGAGTGTCGTTCAGATGAGGCATTAAATTGGCCTCTTGACAGTCTGTTGTCATTAATTCCCCACCTTAATCTTGAATATGACCTCATTGTTTAAGCTGGTAGTGCGTCCTGATGGCCACATTGAGCTTGTCAGGATGTGCTACACCTCTATTAGAGCAGCTTTATTAAGGCACAGGCTACGAATGCAGCTGTGGCACGCAGTAGGCAGAGTCTGGTTCCTCACTAAAACTAAGCAGGCCAGAGCCTCATCAGTACACCGGTGGGAGACCATTTGTGAAAATGTAGCTTGCTGCTGCAGCTAGTTTTAGTCCAGCCAGCGTGGGCAGATCATTCCCTGACTTGAATGGGTGCAAAAGTCCTAGTGTAATGACCCGGACTTCAGACTGTGAAAAGGAGCATCCTGCAGATGAGGCATTAAACTGGCCTCCTGACATTCTGTTGTCATTAATTCCCCACCTTAATCATGAATTTGACCTCATTGTTTAAGCTGGTAGCGCATCCTGATGGCCTCTTTTAGCTTGTCAGGATGCGCTACCCCTCTATTAGAGCAGCTTTATTAAGGCACAGGCTACGAATGCAGCTGTGTCATGCAGTTGGCAGAGTCTGGTTCCTCACCTAAACTAAACAGGCCACACTGGTGGAAAACCATTTGTGAAAAAGTAGCTCGCTGCTGCAGCTAGTTTTAGTCCAGCCAGAAGAGGCAGATCATTCCCTGGCTTGAATGGGTGCAAAAGTCCTAGTGTAATGACCCGGACTTCAGACTGTGAAAAGGAGCATCCTGCAGATGAGGCATTAAACTGGCCTCCTGACATTCTGTTGTCATGAATTCCCCACATCAGTTACGAATTTGACTTTGTTTTCTTTTTGAAGCTGGTAGCACATTCTGATGACTGGTAGGCCGTTGTGAAAAACTAGCTTTCTGCTGGAGCTTTGTTTAGCCGGCCAGCAGGGGGTGCTCATTCCCTGACTTATATAGGTGCAAAAGTTTTAGTATAATGAATCGGACTTCAGAATGTAAAAGAAAAGCAAGCTTCTGATAAAGCATTAGACCGGCACCTGTAAAAAGGAGTGTCGTTCAGATGAGGCATTAAACTGGCCTCCTGACAGTCTGTTGTCATGAATTCCCCACCTTAATCATGAATATGACCTCATTGTTTAAGCTGGTAGCGCATCCTGATGGCCACTTTGAGCTTGTCAGGATGCGCTACCCCTCTATTAGAGCAGCTTTATTAAGGCACAGGCTACGAATGCAGCTGTGTCATGCAGTTGGCAGAGTTCCTCACCTAAACTAAACAGGCCACACTGGTGGAAAACCATTTGTGAAAAAGTAGCTCGCTGCTGCAGCTAGTTTTAGTCCAGCCAGAAGAGGCAGATCATTCCCTGGCTTGAATGGGTGCAAAAGTCCTAGTGTAATGACCCGGACTTCAGACTGTGAAAAGGAGCATCCTGCAGATGAGGCATTAAACTGGCCTCCTGACATTCTGTTGTCATGAATTCCCCACATCAGTTACGAATTTGACTTTGTTTTCTTTTTGAAGCTGGTAGCACATTCTGATGACTGGTAGGCCGTTGTGAAAAACTAGCTTTCTGCTGGAGCTTTGTTTAGCCGGCCAGCAGGGGGTGCTCATTCCCTGACTTATATAGGTGCAAAAGTTTTAGTATAATGAATCGGACTTCAGAATGTAAAAGAAAAGCAAGCTTCTGATAAAGCATTAGACCGGCACCTGTAAAAAGGAGTGTCGTTCAGATGAGGCATTAAACTGGCCTCCTGACAGTCTGTTGTCATGAATTCCCCACCTTAATCATGAATATGACCTCATTGTTTAAGCTGGTAGCGCATCCTGATGGCCGCATTGAGCTTGTCGGGATGTGCTACACCTCTATTAGAGCAGCTTTATTAAGGCACAGGCTACGAATGCAGCTGTGGCATGCAGTAGACAGAGTCTGGTTCCTCACTAAAACTAAGCAGTTCTGAGCCTGGTCAGTACACTGGTGGGAGATCATTTGTGAAAATGTAGCTTGCTGCTGCAGCTAGTTGTAGTCCAGCCAGCATGGGCAGATCATTCCCTGGCTTGAATGGGTGCAAAAGTCCTACTGTAATGACGCAGACTTTAGACTGTGAAAAGGAGCATCCTGCAGATGAGGCATTAAACTGGCCTCCTGACATTCTGTGGCCATTAATTCTCCACCTTAATCATGAATTTGACCACATTGTTTAGTCTGGTAGCACATCCTGATGGCCACATTGAGCTTGTCAGGATGCGCTACCCCTCTATTAGAGCAGCTTTAGTAAGGCACAGGCTATGAATGCAGCTGTGGCATGCAGTAGGCAGAGCCTGGTCAGTACACTGGTGGGAGACCATTTGTGAAAAAGTAGCTTGCTGCTGCAGCTAGTTTTAGTCCAGCCAGCAGGGGGTGATCATTCCTTTGCTTGAATGGGTGCAAAAGTCCTAGTGTAATGGCGTGGTCTTTAGACTGAGAAAAGGGGCATCCTGCAGAAGAGGCATTAAACTGGCCTCCTGACATTCTTTTGTCATGAATTCCCCACATCAGTTACGAATTTGATTTTGTTTTCTTTCTGAAGCTGGTAGCACATTTTGATGGCTGGTAGGCCGTTGTGAAAAACTAGCTTGCTGCTGGAGCTAGTTTTAGTCCGGACAGCAGGGGGTGCTCATTCCCTGACTTATATAGATGCAAAAGTCTTAGTATAATGAATCGGACTTCAGAATGTAAATCTAAGCAACCTTCTGATAAAGCGTTAGCCCGGCAACTGTAAAAAGGAGCGTCGCTCAGATGTGGCATTAAACTGGCCTCCTGACATTCTTTTGCCATTAATTCCCCACCTTAATCATGAATTTGACCTCATTGTTTAAGCTGGTAGCACATCCTGATGGCCGCATTGAGCTAGTCAGGATGCACTACCCCTCTATTAGAGCAGCTTTATTAAAGCACAGGCTACGAACTCAGCTGTGGCATGCAGTAGGCAGAGTCTGGTTCCTCACTAAAGCTAAGCAGGCCAGAGCCTGGTCAGTACACTGGTGGGAGACCATTTGTGAAAATGTAGCTTGCTGCTGGAGCTAGTTTTATTCCTGCCAGCAGGAGAAGATCATTCCCTGGCTTGAATGGGTGCAAAAGTCCTAGTGTAATGGCGAGGTCTTTAGGCTGTGAAAAGGAGCATCCTGCAGATGAGGCATTAACCTGCAAAGACTAATGAGACCTTCCTCAGTTTTCCAGCCTGCAGCCGTAGCAGTTGCTTTTTCATCCTGAAAACTTTGGATTCTGTGCACTAGCTCAAATCAGATTTAAGATTAGGAAAAAAAAATGCTAAAAATACTTTTTTTTTTAGGGTGCCATAACAATTTTTAGGGGAGAAACTAATTAGGGTTGCAGCTTCATGCCAGCACTGCTTAAAACAAGAACTGCTGTTTCTTTGGAAACTGAAGAAGACTTAAGTATTTCCTGCTGTGGGTGAAAGGCACATTGACATTCATCCTCTGATTCCCTTTGACCTCTGCACCGGCTAAGTCTCAGGCACAGATGCTCAAGCTTGACAAGACCACGACTACAGTACGCAGAGCAAGCATTATCATCTTTTATTACATCATCGCTGGAATTCATTATGACCGGTCAATCTGGCATTCATATATCTTTGTATACTGAGTTCTAAACTGTATAATCTTAAATTATTTTGAATATGTTATAAAGAAATTTGAAAGTGTATGTATATATA
>NW_015505720.1:11110-26141 GCF_001515645.1 Sinocyclocheilus grahami | reverse complement strand
TATATATATATAATAAAATGAATGTTATTTATTTATTTATATATTTTCATCAAACAATCCTGAAAAATGTATCACCGTTTCCACAGAAAATATTTAGCAGCACAACTACTTTCAACATTGATAATAATATTGATAATAATAAGAAATGTTTCTTGAGCAGCAAATCAGCATATTAGAATGATTTCTGAAGGATCATGTGACACTGAAGACTGGAGTAATGCTGAGGAAAATTCACAATTGTTGTGTTTTTACTGTATTTTTGATCAAATAAATGGAGCCTTGATGAGCAAAAGAGACTTTCAAAAACATTTTAAAAAATCCTACAGATCTCAATCTTTTGAACAGTATAATGTACATAAATGTGCAATATTTTCAATATAAGATTTGATTTTTACCCACTACAAAAGTTAAATCTGATTACATGGAAAGTTATAGCTCACCTCTCCTCAATAAACCACACAATTTGAGGTGTATATATATCATGTTCACAGCAGTTATTTTAATATCACTTAAAAAATCCTAATGCAGTTTTTATTAAAATTTTACATTTAATTGTTTTAGTTTATATTTGTAAATGTTCTGTTTTCATTTTATTTTTAGTTAGTTATTATTTTAGTTACATTTTTAGTTAGAGTTTAATAAGTTTGTTGTGTGTTTTTGTCATTTAAATTATTTCTAATGTCAGTTTTAGTTTTGCACATCGAGTTAAACTACAAGAAAATTAGAAATGTTATATATATATGTATGTGTGTGTGTGTGTGTGTGTATACAGTATATATTTTAATATTTTTTTTTTTAAGTGAATACATTTCAGGTGACTTTTTTATTTTTATATGGCACAGTGAGGGATGAGTTATGTACTGAAGGTCAGTATGAGTGTTAGGAGTTAGGAGTTACACGCCACTAATAAGACATTGTAGCATTTCTAGTGTTTAGGGTGCTTTGACCTGAGGGAGATGACAGATGGAGAATGTGATCAGATGTGGTATGAACATGTCATTAATCATTAACCCCACTGAGACCCACAGCCCAGCTGATGTTTGATCCTGATGTTCCAGCAGAGAGGCTTGAACTGCTGATTATAGTAAATCTCACATAAGCCTCAGAGAAAAGAGTGACGTGAACTTTAAGTTTACTTGTAATATTTTTCGGTCTGTTGTCATAGTTACTTAAATCGTTCCGCAAGCACACGATCCTGGTGTAATCACTGACGCTGACATCACAACGGTCCAACAGGGCCAACATCCATCCGAAGCACAGATGGTTATCCAGATGAGAAACTTCAGGTTGCTATTTCATATTTCAGTTCACAGTTATATAATTACTTTTATAGTTTTTAAAAATATTTTGAATTTGTTTTTAGGATACCCCTAAGGATCATGTGACACTGACGACTGGAAATGATGCTGAAAATTCAAAAATGTTGTGTTTTTACTGTATTTTTGATCAAATAAATGGAGCCTTGATGAGCAAAAGAGACTTTCAAAAACATTAAAAAATATTTTTTAACTTTAAACTTTTATAGTTTTTAAAAATATTTTGAATTTGTTTTTAGGATTGTTTTTATATTCTGTTTTAATTTTTAGTAATGTTGTTGTGTTTTGTCATTTTTATATATTTTTAAGGTATGCCTATATTGTTTTTATAAATTTTTATTTCAGTTTTACTTTTAGTTATTTTAGTACTTCAAGTGTACTTCAAGAAATGTTGTAAGCTCGCTAAAATATAATGTTTATTTATTTTTTTTTCAGTTAACATTTATATTAATTTAAACAACAAAAATGTTTTTTTTTTGTTTTTTTTGCCAGGACATTATCTATTAATTTTACAAACCTTTCCATTAAGACGAAAACACAACGCAACGATGTGCAAAATTAATAAATACAGGTAAAATCTAACTGTAGTATAGCAATAGTTAGATAGGGAAGTCGTGGCCTAATGGTTAGAGAGTGGGACTTGTAACCCAAAAGGTTACAGGGTGTGTGTGTGTGTGTGTGTGTGTGTACTTTGGATGGGTAAATGCAGAGCACTAATTCCAAGTATGGGTCACCATACTTGGCCACAAGTCACTTCACTTTCAATAATTATCTTTTATTACATACTCTCTGGAATACTTCATTCGATCTGGTCAATTTGACAAATATCTTTGTATAGTGGGTGCTAATCTGACATTCTTATATAACTTCTTATAAGGAATATGAAATAAACAAGAAATAATTAGGGAATTGGCTTATGTAAATACACACTAAATATACTTATATAAATATAATATTGTGCAAAAGTCTGAGGTCAGTAAGAGTTTTATTTATTTTTTTATTCTATGAAAGAAATTAATACTTTTATTCAGCAAAGATGCATTAATCGATCAAATGTGACAGTAAAGACATGTAAAATGTTACAAAAAGTTCCTGTTTCAAATAAATTGTTCTTTTAAAAAATTTTTTTTATCTCAGATATTTGTTTATGTTGAGATTTCTGACCCGAAAATGTAAATTCTGTCATCATTTACTCACCCTCTTGTTGTTCAATTAAATATTGTCACACATCCATTTTTTTTTCTGTGCATTTACAAAAAAATTTGGACATAAGGTAAAACACAATTAAAGTACTGCAAGTATCATATTCCAGGTTTCCGGAAGTATTTTGTTTAAATTCTCCCTTCCAAAAGTGAAAGATCATGGAGTTAGTCAAACTTTAGAACCTAATCAGTACAATTTCCTTTTGCTGTGCATTTTTGCTCTTGTTGCCTGTCCTAAAGTGAGAGAAAAACGCTTTGCCTAAAGAAAACTTAAATATGTACCTATTCAATAACCCTCTGGACATGCAAACAGAATCAAACAGCTGACATCCATGTTTGATGTCATTCCCAGGGTGCTGACGAGATAATGTTCTGATGTGGATGTGTGAAGAGAAACTCTGTGACACTTACAGTATATGTTTAAAGTGTCCTTTCTCTTTCACTCCCTCATGGATCAGTATATGAGGAGGGGAGGGTAAAGAAGATCTGATATATTTCAGCAATCCTCCTGTGATAATTTTTCATGGCTTTTTATCACAGCATCCTGCAGATCTGAGTTGGTCTCCTCCTCCTGTGCTACTCCATGCACTGATCCTCCTCCTCCGGTCTCTTTCGCACACACATGCCACGCCAGCTTGCATCATGGAAAATATCCACACATCCAACTAAGATTTTTTCCATTCTTAGGAACATCTCGCAACTGCTCTCCTACTCTAATCTCCATCCTTGAACGGTTCTGTCAGAGGGAGATCGCAGCAGACAGCCGATGATTACAAAAAAAAAAAAAAAAAACTGACTTTTAGCCAATAATTAGAGTCCGGGTTTGGTTGCAGGCTGTTTGTTCTTGTGCAATGGTTTGTTTTTCCTTTCTGATCATTTGATGATCATACTATTATTTTTTTCTCTATCTATGCTCAGTGGAAAACACACACATATATATATATATAATAGAAGATCATTTCGCCATTTCCATGGCAACTAAACCCTCAGTTCAAAGGTAGCTGTGGGATAAAAGTGTTTTGGGTCTTTATGATGCAGGATAAATATTGTGCTGCTACTGTACGCTGTCTGAATAACAGGGTCATGGAAATGAATGGCTGGATGGTCATTAGTGAAAATGTATTTGTGCAAAGTTGCAATCTACCGGTCTGCCTATCTATCGGTGACGTGTTGTAGAAACATTTGGTGTTCTAGAAGGGTATTTGTGAGGACATGGGGACGACATGGCCAGATGCCTGAAGGCTCTTCTGGAGACTTGAACAGGGGGACAATCGCTCTGATAACTGTCGCAGCGAGCTGGCCCTCGACTCTTTGAATGCACAGCGTACATTTCCTTACAGAGTTACACACATTTCTGATTATTGATTTGAGTCATTTTGAGATACTGTATTGAAAGCATATAAACAAAATGATGAAACTGTTCATATTCAGAGAAAGAAAGAACTATAGGACAAGCATTATGTTTATAATAAGTTCACACAGTAAAAAGGGACTGTTGAGAGGAAACATGGTGCTTACATTTGTGAGTTGGTGAGTTCCCTTTCAGTCAGTCACGTTCTACATTACGTCAGTCGTGACTGATGAATTGGGATCTAGCGAACTGCAGCTGCCATTCTGCGGTCTCACCGCGACCTCCCCTGGGCGCTTCAGCGCTCTCTCTAAAAGAGTGTTTTTCCTTCTCAAAAAAGAGACAATTTCTAAAAGAGCTTCACGAGCGACGGGAGTCTTTTTAAAGACGGCTTCCCGCTTGTGCGTTTCTGGATGCGGTCGCTTCCTGGCTTCATCTGATGGTCATGATCGCTGCGTCTCGTGCCTGGGCTTACAGCACGCTGAAGCAGCGCTCATGGATGAGTCATGTTCTCAGTGCGGGAACATGACCATCGCGACGTTGCGGTCTAGATACCTCCTCATTAAACGGGGGGGGGGTATCCCCCTTGCCATGCCCCGCTCTAGCTCCTCCGGTCGGAGGGCTACTTCAGTTCATGGTCAGGGAGACCTGAGGATCACGGTGAGAGCTTCCCCGTCGAGTACGTGTCCGCGGTCCTCTCATTCCTCTGGCGTGTCGCACCACCTGGTGTTCCCAGACGAGTGTGCTGGGTCCTCGGACAGGGCGGGGTCCAGCATCTTGTGAGGATGACAGGATGTCGATCGCTGCATCGGAGGGCGAGCTATGCTCTGGAGATGAGGATTGGCCTGCGCTGCCTCCGTCAGGAAGAGTGGCGTTGCCCAAGTCAGATCCAGAGCTGATGCTATGCTTTCCCGGGCCGCCGAGAGTGTCAGGCTGCACTGGATGCCTCCTCCTCCTCCCGAACGCTCGAGGCTGGATGATTGGTTCCTGGGGGCGCAGGCCGGGCGTCGGCAGCCGCCGCCGGTTCCATTCTTCCCGGAAGTGCATGAGGAGGTTACTAGGTCTTGGAAGGCACCTTTTTCCTGCCGAAACAGACTTGGTGCCTCCTCCGTCCTCACCACCCTCGACGTGCACGAGGGTGGTGCTGACCCAGGTGTGCTGCAGGAACTGCGCACGGCGAAGAACCTCGTTCTTAGGGTGACGAAAGTCACGGCGCAGGCCCTGGGTCAGACGATGTCCACATTGGTGGTCCCGGAGCTCCATCTATGGCTGACCTTGGCGGATATGAGGGAGGCCGACAAGCATCGCTTCCTGGACTCCCCGATCTCCCAGGCCGGCCTATTCGGCGAAGCGGTGGAGGGCTTTGCCCAACAGTTCTCCGCCGCGCAGAAGCAGACAGAGGCGTTTCGACATATCCTGCCCCGGCGGTCAGGGCAGGCGGCGTCCCTGAGACGGGCGACCCGGGGCTCTTGGATCCTGCTCTTCAGGAGATGGTGACCGCACCACTCCTTCCCCCGGAGGAGGGCCGGGTGGAGAATCTTTTGTTCCCATTTGTTTCTGTTCCGCCACTGGCTACCCAGCCGGTGGTACCCAAAACTTAAATAAAAGAGCAGTTTCCTTGGCCTCCAGGTCCCAAGAGGGTGAGGATGGCAGTGCACGAGACCCAGACTCCACACGGCTGTCCCCCTCTCCTTTCGCCTATGGGCAGCAGGGTCCGGTTCAGGGACGCTATGCCTCCTCGCAAGCCCCCTGCCCAGCTGTGGAGCCAGGTAAGTGGCGCGCCGCGCACTCAGACCCCACCCTGGGACGCACAGCCTACCGGGTTGGGTCGGTGGTTTCCCTGGTCCCGCTTGTTCGGTCGCTGGGGGCCTGGTTAGCACTCCCCAGGCCGTCTCGCTGGCTCTTGAGAACCATCAGACTCGGCTACGCGATTCAGTTCGCCCGGCGTCCTCCCAAGTTCAGGGGCATTCGGTTCACCTCTGTGCTGGACAGGGATGCTCCTGTCTTGCGTGCAGAGATTGCGGTCCTGCTGGCAAAGGACGTGATACAGCCGGTCCCTCCAGCCGAGATGAGGTCCGGTTTCTACAGCCCATACTTCATCGTACCCAAGAAAGGCGGTGGGTTACGACCAATCCTGGACCTGCGCGTACTGAACCGGGCCCTTCACAAGCTCCCGTTCAGGATGTTGACGCAGAAATGCATCTTTCAATGCGTCCGTCCTTTCGATTGGTTCGCAGCGATCGATCAACTATCTCGACAACTGGCTCATATTGGCCCAGTCCAGAGCACAGTCGTGCGAACACAGTGATATGGTGCTCAGTCAACTCAGCTGGTTGGGGTTTCGGGTCAACTGGGAAAAGAGCAAACTCTCCCCGGTGCAGAGGATCTCTTTTCTCGGCATGGAGCTGGACTCGGTCAACCTCTCAGCATGTCTTTCAGTAGAGCGTGCCCAGTCGATGCTGAACTGCCTGGGGTCCTTCCAGCGCAAGACGGCGGTTCCACTGAAACAGTTTCAGAGGCTCCTGGGGCATATGGCATCCGCAGCCGCTGTCACGCCGCTCGGGTTGCTTCATATGAGACCGCTTCAGCGTTGGCTTCACGACCGGGTCCCGAGATGGGCATGGCACGGCACTTACGTGCAGTGGGAATGCAGCTGCGGGGCTCTGGTCGGGACCCCGAATGCAGTGGCTTATCAACTGCCTCGAGTTGCAACCAGTATGGCTCGGTCTGCGCCGCTTCAAATCGCTGCTGCACGACAAGCATGTACTGGTCCGTACGGACAACACTGCGACCGTTGCGTACATCAACTACCAAGGCGGTCTACGCTCCCGTCACATGTCACAACTCGCCAGCCATCTCCTCCTCTGGAGTCAGAAGCATCTGAGGTCGCTTTGCGCCGTTCATGTCCCAGGCGTGCTCAATCGTGCAGCCGACGAGCTCTCACGTCAGCCCGCCCTTCCGGGAGAATGGCGACTCCACCCCGAGACAGTCCAGCTGATTTGGAGATGCTTTGGGGACGCTCAGGTAGACCTGTTTGCCTCCCCAGACACGTCCCATTGCCAGTTGTTTTACTCCCTGGCTGAGGGGACCCTCGGCACGGACGCACTGGCGTGCAGCAGGCCTCGGGGCCTACGCAAATAGGCGTTTCCCCCAGTGAGCCTTCTCGACACTGTGCAAGGTCAGGGAGGACGAGGAGCAGGCGTCTACCAGACACGCTTACAGGCTGAAGTGGAACCTGTTTGTTGATTGGTGCTCTTCCCGCCGGGAAGACCCCCGTAAATGCCCGATTGGAGTCGTGCTTTCATTCCTGCAGCATGGGTTGGAGTGAAGGCTGTCTCCCTCCACCCTCAAAGTGTATATTGCCGCTATTGCTGCACATCACGAGGCAGTAGACGGTAAGTCTCTGGGGAAGCACGACTTGGTCATCAGGTTTCTCAGAGGGGCAAGGAGGCTGAATCCTCCGCTCCTTCACCTGTTAACCTCTTTGGATCTCCCCTCGACACGCTTGCTGCGCCATTCCCCTCTAAGGACCGGATACGTGCGCTTTTCTGCTTCTCAGTTCAGTTCCTTGTGCTGGGCTAGGTGCCCGTGTGTAGGGATTCACCCTTCGGGCGATCCCACATGTGTACTCTTCCACGGTACGGCTCCCCTCACGGTAAGCCCGTGTCTTTCCCTGGCAGTCGTTCTCTGCCATCTCTGTTGGAGGGAACGGAGACATTACGTTCCGTCGCCACAGTTTCTGTAGCACCGCTGTACAGCCGGGGCGCGTAGTCTCGGCTCCTCAGCGAAAAACTGATGTAACTGTCCAAATAATTGTCCTCAGTAACACTAAAACACTAAAATTTTAATTTGTTCATTCATTGCCTTTTTTGAGTTCAAATTAATCTCAATAATTTCAATTAAAATGAATTGAGTTAGCAAACAGGATGCAGAAATTAAACTGTAAATTGAAACTGAATGTCAGAAAGTACAAATAAATGAAGTGAAATTCAAAGGAATCCATATAAATACTATTTAAGTTCTGTGATAAGCTAGACAGACAGACAGACAGACAGATAGCTAGATAGATAGATAGACAGACAGACAGACAGACATTAGATAGATAGATAGATAGATTTTAAGTTATTAAAAATCTATTTCTGAACATTGTTTTTATTTACAGACTGTTGCACTTTGTGAAGTCAGTGGCAGTCACATGGTCTGTCACCTGTCAGCAAACAAAATGTCACAGATGAGATGTTAATATTACAGTGACTGATTTCACTGTTCTATACATAATTTCAGCTCCACATTTAGCATTATTATTAAATATAAAGTATGGAAAAATTCTGCATCCTGAGCAATTTTGATTCATGCATTGATAATAGTTCATCTTGTTCATGATATGAGGTATTATGCACACTGCAATTTACATACACTTTCCTTTGCATAATGTACATTTTTAGCAGAAAGAAAAATTATTTGTGGTTGAACTGAATGATGAATGATGTTTTATTTTAGCAGAAAGAAAAATTATTTGTGGTTGAACTGAATGATGAATGATGTTTTATTTTAGCAGAAAGAAAAATTATTTGTGGTTGAACTGAATGATGAATGATGTTTTATTTTTACCAGCATGTTGCGGTAATTTGTGATCAGATATTCAAAAGCTACACGACCACATGGAATCAACTGTACAGTTCAGCTGAATTGAATCAATACTGACTTAAGCTAATCATCAACACTATGTTGTACCCTGTTTTCTGTAGAGCTGCTTATAACTGAACTGAAATTATTTAATTTAATTATTATGATCTTTATGATCTGAATTAACACTGAACTGACTTGAGCTGAATAATGACACTATTTGTTTGATAGAGCTGTTTTACAGCAGAATTGGGATTTATCTCATATTTGATGAAGTTTGCATCAGTAATTCTGTTATTTTCCTATTTAATACTATGAAGCTGCTTTGAAACGATCTGTACTGAAAAAAAGGTCCAAAATCTGTCACTGGGGCGGTACCTTATTTACTCCTAAAGAGTGCATTTTATTACCTTAAAAGTACCTAAATGGTGCATTTTTTGTATATTTTGAAAAGGTACCACCCTGATGACAGCTTTTGGACATTTAAAAAAAAAAAAAAACTATATAAATAAAGGTGACTTAAAGTTAGAGTATTCAGTAGGAACAACTGGCATCAAAACATAAAATATATAAACATAACAGTAACATGTTTGCTTTAACAAGCACTAATAACGATTAATATGCATAAGGACAATGTAAAGACAGCAAATGGACTTCTTCCTATATTATGTGCTCATAGAGGTCATCCAGTGAGTGTTTGGGTTAGGTAGCAGACTGATTCATCGGCTCTGGCTTGTCCTCTCTGCTCTTTGCGGCCTGTTAGGGGATCATGGGAGAGTTATGATGTCACCTCCAGCACACTTTAATGGGGGGTCTCAGGGCCGTCGCCACCAAATTGAGCTGTCAGACTGTCACCCTACTCACAAGAACAACCACAGGAAATCTGTGAGGGAGGGGAAGAAGAGTCAAACTTCAAAATAATCATAATAATCGTAATTATGAGCAGAGATGGGCACAAATACATCAAAAAGTATTTTGTTACAAATTACAAATACTTGCTCATCAAATGTATTTAATTAAAATTAATTTCTCACACAAGTATTTTGTATTTAATTAAAATACATGCAATTTATCATTTGAAAATACAAAAATACAAAGAGTATTTACAAGAAATCATTTGAAGTGCAAGAGACAGTGCCATTACATTTAGTAATACTGGAGTTAGATACACACATAAGAGAAAGAGAAGTGCTTTCCCCTCATTAAACAACTTATAGTTAACCAGTGTTTAATTACCCTTTTTTTTAGGAGATAAGGATATTAAAATGTGTAATATGTGAAGTTTAATCTTGAACGAATGGAAACCACAAATGCTGAAATGAAGTAAACTTTGTATGTACAATGCTTGCTTTTAAGAGACTTTATATGAGTATTAACAACTTTTATAGATGGTGTCCTCATGTGATGAATTAAAGCCTCTTGTTAAGGTATGCATGCTCCGCCTGCGCAAGAAGGCGACTGGGAGATCGCCTCGTGGGACGGACTTATGCCACAGAGCAAAACCCCAATGCAGGACAGAATCCTTGCTTGCTTGCGGCTTCTCCTGCTCTTGCTGGTCGCTGTGTTAGAGCACCTGCACGTGTGCTCCCGTGTTTAACATCAAAAGCGACCAGCCATCTAAAACTCAACACTTCAGCTCTGAAACTGTGTGCGTGTGTATTGTGTTTTAGCTTAAGTTTATGTAATCTAGAATAGCCAATAAATTTCATGTTTCATTTATAAATACTCAATTGTCTGGTGTCATATAATTTCAAGGTTAAAACTTTGCCAAGATCAACGTTACCTCTCTCTCAAGAGCCGACAAATTATCATAAGTGTGTTAACCGTGGCCAGGAAAACACCTTTTTAATTTGTTAAAATATACTGAGAATCACCGGCTCGCTGGACGACCCTTGTTTTAAAAGTATAAACTATTTAAAGTCAAAAGTCAGTTTTGATCAGGTGGACCTCGAATTCTCAGATCGAGTTCTTTTAAACCTGAGCTAGAAATAAACCTGAATGAATTAATAATGATTAATTCCCTTACAACGAAGTAAAATTATTACGCTGTCATTGCTGCTATTTTGTATTTGTCTTCCCATGTCTGATCTTGATGTTATCTGGAGTTCACCGTGTTATTCTGTTTCTTGTGGTTTGGATTACCTTTTGCCACGTTTTTGTTCCATTTTGATTATTTGTTACTTTCAATAAACTGCACCTGGATCTTACCTTGTCTCTCCTGGCATTCCGTGACAAAATAACAGCCAATACAAGATCCAGCAGTTTGTTTTTTCTTTTTCCTTTTTTTGACCATGGATATCCGGATTGTCCCTCCTGCCACAGGGAAGGAGCGTATGAGTCGAGTCCGGACTCTGATGGCTCAGAGGCAGGAAGGAATGGAGGTTGGTGCATTTGCTCGGACCTTTTGGACGTTGGCGGTGGGGCTAGATTATAATGAGGCTGCACTTAAGGACCTCCTTAACATCTGTCTGGATAATCCTTTGCCCCAGTGGGAGGTGGAAGGACTCGAGATCCTAGACTTCTGGGGCTTCGTCAAATATATCCAGGGTCGAAGTCAGTGGGCAATACCAGGCCAGTCAGAAGCCTTCTGCAGGGATTTTCCCACCCCCTCTATCCTTCAGACTCCCACTAAGTGGTGGAGGGTGAGAAGGAGGACGGGAAAGCCCACTCCAGAGCCCGCTCCAGTCCGGGAGCTCACAGAGCCCAGTCCAGAGCCCGCTCCAGTCCGTGAGCTCACAGAGCCCGCTCCAGGGCCCGCTCCACTCCGGGAGCTCACAGAGCCCGCCACCTCTATCCTTCAGACTCCCACGAAGCGGCGGAGGGTGAGAAGGAGGACAGGAAAGCCCACTCCAGTCCGGGAGCTCACAGAGCCCGCCAACCTCTATCCTTCAGACTCCCACGAAGCGGCGGAGGGTGAGAAGGAGGACAGGAAAGCCCGCTCCAGTCTGGGAGCTAACGGGGACCGTTGCGGAGCAATTGGCTTGTCCTGTTGCAGCCGTTGAGGCTGATACTAAACTTTCTCTGCTCTTGTTTTCAGGTAATCCTGAGTTGCTGAGAGGGTTTTCTGTCCCACCAATTTTGTCTGACAGGATTCCGGCTCTGCCCTGGTTGCCCGCCTGGGTTCTGGTGTGGCAGGAGCCTCACTGGCTCATTCCTCCAGCTCCGTCCTGGCTATCTGCTGGGGTTCCTGTATGGTTGGGGCCCTGCTGGTTCGTCCTGCCAGCCCCACCTTGGCCTTCCACCCTGCCGGTTCCGCTCTTAGACCCTGGTCTACCTCTGTTCCCTGAACGCCTTCCTTGGCATGGTCCTGGCCCGCCATCCCTCCCCCTGGACCGCCTCAGTTCCACCTCCCTCCTGAATTTTTTATGTTTTCTGGTGGAGCGTCTGGTAGCCGCTCCGTAGAGGGGAGGGGGGTAATGTCACAGTGTCTGGTTGAGGTGCCCTGGACTGGCCACTTGAGGGCTGCACCTGGATCTTACCTTGTCTCTCCTGGCATTCCATGACACCTGCAATCCTTTAGGCATATATGATGCTGCTGACATTTACACTCACGTACATTTTAAGAGAGAGAACAATATGTGAATAAACGTACTTGGTTTCTTTTTTAGCGCGTCTTCAACACCCCATCTACAGTGCGCCTCTGTGCACTTTGTAACCATGGTCCGTGTTGCGCATGCCAGCTGAAATGAATAAATGTCATTTCTTATGTTTTTTTTTTTTTCTTTCAGTATTTATTGATCCTTATTTAATTAAATTAGCCTACAGTTTCTGAATGTTATTTACATATAAAATAGCTTACATATAGACTGTTATTAATGTATCGTTTTTAATGGAAACTTGTTTTTCCGTTAGTATACATGAGGCAAAAGAAGTTAGAATGTAGAAATAAAAATTCATAGCATTTAAACAAGTTCTGCTCGCGTATTTGAAGGTTTCTATTGGATGATTTAGGGTAAAGGTCATATTATGCGACTACGCATTATTTTACGCAGAGTTTACGAACTACTACCTACGTCCTGCCTTACGAACAACTGGTGCAACCAAATAATGTATAGATTTAGTTACAAACTAGCTAGTGGTTATTAAGCCTCTAGTGTGGACTTAACGTTCTAATTTAAGTAAGAACTTACGAATGGCTGGTGCAACCCTACCCTGGACCTTGAATGTGTAAGTTGCATTGCTGCCCATGGGGGGACAGAAAGCTCTCGGATTTCGTCAAAAATATCGTCATTCATGTTCCGAAGATGAACAAAGGTCTTACAGGAGTGGAACAACACGAGAGTGAGTAATTAACAACATAATTTAAAATTTTGGGAGAAACTAACCCTTTAAGACTCCTCCTATGGATCCAACAGGATGTTATATGATTCACTTGCATCTAAACTGTGATAGGCTGTAGTTGGCAGTACTATTAACACAGGTGAAGAAAGATATTGTATCTAAGAATAACATGACCTACTTGATTAAGTATTTTAAGTATTTCAAATATAAAATACGGTCTCTCAAAGTATTTAATAACAAATTACATTAGATTTTTTTTCAAAGTAAAATACAAATTACATGATAAAATATTCTAAAGTATTAAATACGTATATTAAATACATTTAATTAAAATACTGCCCAGTTCTGATTATGAGATTGTGTCACACACACACACCTGCACACATTGGAGAGGAGAATTTTCACTATGTCTTTTTCTTGTGGACCTGAGCACTTAGTAAAGAACTGGTAAACCTGATTCGTCCCTATAAATAAAATTATATATGCATTATACTGTTCAAATGTTTGGAGACAGTAATATTTTTATGTAATTTTAGTTAGCAAGGATGCATTACATTGATCAAAAGCTAAAAATATAGCTACAAGCTATAAAGTCATTTATAAGATTTTATTTAAAATAAATGGTGTTTCTATTCTTCAAATAAAAAAAAATAAATAAAATAAAACGTTATCAGGTTCAGCAAAAATATTAAGCATGGCAGGGCCGTGCAGAGACCTTTGGAGGGGCAGTTGCTCAAAGTATAAAAGGGGCACATGGAACACAGCTTTAAATAGGGCTGTGCTCCTTGCTGTATCGAAACGGATGCTTCTGTTTTGATACAGCAGCAAATGCCTTGACTCAGTTTTGAAAAAGAAACACAGAACATAAAAGACAATTTTAAGTTTAAAAGTTTTTTTTTCTTTGCACCTCTTAATTAGTCTGGAATTGGAAACTGAATTATATTATTATTATTATTATTCATAATATTATTGAGTTTACAGGGTATGATGGTTTTGCTGTTGTAGAAAAAAAATATTTCTGTCTTATTTAAAATAGAATTCTATTCTAATCCTGTTCTGAATTTATTCATTTTTTGAATGATAATAATAACAGGACTGATAAGTATAATTCGGAGGATGAGAAAATTGGCATAAGCCTGTTTTACCAGTGTTGTGATAATTATTTTTAAGGCACTCTACATTTTTTTTTAATAAATACTGTAATAATAATAGCTCAAAGTATTAATAGTTTAATAGTTTCAAGATGCCTTTTAAACTTTTCCCAATCAAACAGCAAGAACATTAGAGAACAGGCACCTTTGTTTATATTACTGTGTGTAGAACAATGTTAGCTAAATTTTTTATATTTAATACATATTCAATTTTAATAAAATGTAAATTCGTCCCCCGCACTTTATTCGGGCAGGTGTGTTCACGTAGAGGTTTCTAGATTTAAATTCAAAGAGACAGTACCGATAGTCTATGCATGACCTGAATGAGGAGATGTGAATATCAGGAGCGCTGAACTCTCATGCAGTGCATGTTTCATTCATACTCGAAGCCGGAGGGCGCTTTCGCGCAGAAAGTCCAAATCGGACTCAGAGAAGTAATAACTTATGACTTGCAGGAAATCCCTAATATGAACAAAAGCATCCGGCAATCGCTGTAGCTGAGCTGAATAAAAAGCAGAAACGTTTAAACGTTTTAATGTGAAGACAATAAACATTAATAACAAAATAAACAAAAATATATGGTTTATGTGTGTTTTTCAATTTATCAATTTATTATAAATAAATAAACTGTATGAAAAATGCAGTATTGATTGACATATCATTTAGTATAGAAACTATAAAATATATTTCCTGCCTTATTCTGTGATAAAAACGGGAAAAATGTGTTCGTAGTAGCCTTTATAAACCAATCATAAAATTGTCATTAGGAAAACATAGGACAAAAATATTATAGCCCCTTGCTGCAGCTAACGTTATTTCCACATCATGTGGATAATTTTATTTACGGCTAAATTTTTATTCATTAATTTAGCTAATAGTTAGATTGGGCAGGCCTTCACACAAGGGCATTTAATTACAAAAAAATTATGATATACAATGGTAAAAAATGTCACCATTGTATATCATTTCTGCTGCATCAAGAATTGCAATAGTAACTCAGATCATCGCTCTGAGAGGAAACTGGACAATGTATGTTTTTTTCGCCTTTTCTATGTATTAAAACACCAAGGGAAGCAGGTCGTGGAGATGACGAGAAGACGCCAGATA
>NW_015505720.1:0-1138 GCF_001515645.1 Sinocyclocheilus grahami | reverse complement strand
GTATATAAAAAAAATATATATTTATACAAATATATAATATATATATATATATATATATATATATATATATATATATATAATGTCCTATAAAATGGCATAAATGGAATTTTACTTCTACAACAGTTGTTTACTTGCAGATAGTTCCTAAATAAATGGTTGCATGAGCAAAAATTGTCCCTATAAATAAAATTATATATGCATTATACTGTTCAAATGTTTGGAGACAGTAATATTTTTATGTAATTTTAGTTAGCAAGGATGCATTACATTGATCAAAAGCTAAAAATATAGCTACAAGCTATAAAGTCATTTATAAGATTTTATTTAAAATAAATGGTGTTTCTATTCTTCAAATAAAAAAAAATAAATAAAATAAAACGTTATCAGGTTCAGCAAAAATATTAAGCATGGCAGGGCCGTGCAGAGACCTTTGGAGGGGCAGTTGCTCAAAGTATAAAAGGGGCACATGGAACACAGCTTTAAATAGGGCTGTGCTCCTTGCTGTATCGAAACGGATGCTTCTGTTTTGATACAGCAGCAAATGCCTTGACTCAGTTTTGAAAAAGAAACACAGAACATAAAAGACAATTTTAAGTTTAAAAGTTTTTTTTTTTCTTTGCACCTCTTAATTAGTCTGGAATTGGAAACTGAATTATATTATTATTATTATTATTCATAATATTATTGAGTTTACAGGGTATGATGGTTTTGCTGTTGTAGAAAAAAAATATTTCTGTCTTATTTAAAATAGAATTCTATTCTAATCCTGTTCTGAATTTATTCATTTTTTGAATGATAATAATAACAGGACTGATAAGTATAATTCGGAGGATGAGAAAATTGGCATAAGCCTGTTTTACCAGTGTTGTGATAATTATTTTTAAGGCACTCTACATTTTTTTTTAATAAATACTGTAATAATAATAGCTCAAAGTATTAATAGTTTAATAGTTTCAAGATGCCTTTTAAACTTTTCCCAATCAAACAGCAAGAACATTAGAGAACAGGCACCTTTGTTTATATTACTGTGTGTAGAACAATGTTAGCTAAATTTTTTATATTTAATACATATTCAATTTTAATAAAATGTAAATTCGTCCCCCACACTTTATTCGGGCAGGTGTGTTCACGTAGAGGT
>NW_015505719.1:742435-742665 GCF_001515645.1 Sinocyclocheilus grahami | reverse complement strand
AAGTACATAGTTGTTAAGGCCACTTAATATAAAGTGGGTCCATAATGTGTATGTGAAACCTGATCACCTGGTTGCTACTCATGCAACTCCACAGCTGAGAGATGATCTTCACAGAAGATATCACACACTCAGCCTGCAGGTTGCTTCCGCCCATCAACATCAGCACACAGCCTAGTATCCGGTTCTGAATCACAAGGAGAAACAAAGTTAAAACCAAGCCTGAGCAAGAT
>NW_015505719.1:651257-742425 GCF_001515645.1 Sinocyclocheilus grahami | reverse complement strand
ATTATATTTTTTTATTCAGTGGCGGAAACGGGCTTCCATAGTATACACACTGCCAACACACATTTATGTTCAAACCATGTAAAACCCTCACCAGAATTTGTTCAGGGTAAGACTGAGGCATAAAACACATTCATAGCCTTGGAACTTGAATGTGGATCGAAGACTGTCTGTTTCCCCTTCATTACTCAATTGTGTCTTGGGTAATGAACTGTTAGTGGTGAAGTTGTTTGTATAATATGCCAGCATTTTTTATGTTTTTAAAAGCAAGGCCGTGTGTAATTAAAAAAGATGGCAAACATCCTGTTAAGAATAAAGTTTGTGTTCAGTGGCGCCAATGTTACTTTATTTCTCTCACAAGTCTCGGTATCTCCTCCATCTTGTAGCTGTTATTCTGCCATTCCTGCAGCACAACAGAAGCCATGGAAAGCACCTCTTTCTCCACCTGCATCCGTGCCTCTGCGCACAGACCCCTCAGCAGAGTGTGGCGCAACACACACAGGTTCTCCTCCTGAGCAGGAGGGAAGTGCTCCACAAACGCCACCTGTCACAAGAACAACTGGTAAAATAAACTATATTACAAACTCATCAATGTTCTGAGGAAGTTTTATCTGCAGAGCGGTGTTCATTTTCTTTATCTGGACTTGAGAAAAAGAAACTAACCTGTTGTTTTGGTGTCATGAGAAATAGCACACGTCTAAGCAGCAGGGCCAAGTGAAACAGCTGATAACCCTCACCAGGACATGACCTTATCTAGACAGTACAACAACAATACAGGTCATGGAAGCAATTAGTGTACTACTAAAAACCTGAGGTTTTCTTGCAATTTGTTCAGACAATGTTTAAACCAAGAAAACTTAAAGAAATTCTAAACACTCTCCAATTGAATTACAATGGGTCAAGAGTGTTTAGTCATCTTTAAAACAGAAAAATTAAATTGTAAGGAAACAGAATAGAACAAATACATTCTTGAGGCAAAACATAGATATATGGTCTAAATGAAGACAAAGGTATTTGGACTTTCTCTAATTGTCAAATGTAAAGATCACACACACACACACACAAAAATGTATAGACTATTTTTTTAAAGAAATTAATACTTTTCTTCAACAAAGACACATTAAATTGATCAAAAAAGACAGTAAAACCATTTTTAACGATACAAAAGATTTCTATTTCAAATAAATGCTGTTCTTTTGAACTTTCTATTCATGAAAGAATACTGGAAATTATACTTTGAAATATATTTTTAAAAGTCATTCGTTTTCAGCATTACTGTTTTACTGCATTTTTGATTAAATAAATGCAGCCTTGGCAAACATAAGACTTTTTCAAAAACATTAAAAAAAATCTTACCAACTTTTGATTAGTTGTGTATAGTTAAAAAAAAATTATTTTAAGTTAACATGATTGTTTTTACTGTAATTTTGATCAAATAAATGCAGACCTGGTAAGCATATGAGGACTTTGTGTATTTGTGTGTGTTTATCCAAACACATACTGTATATAGAACCCATAGAATAAGTTGTTCACTAACACTTGTAATAATTAACAACATTTACAATACCACCAAGCACACAAGAAAAATAGCACAAGACTGTTGTGATAGACAGGTGTGTTCTTCCCCATGCTCATTTTGACACCAATTGTCAGCTCAGTCAGGGTGTAAGAGAGAAAAAGGACAGGTTCATTCCAGACAGGTTTCCAGAATACCACAAGAGCACAAAAAGGTCGCAGTCCCAGCACATTCCCACTCACCAGGTGAGCAAGAAGGAGAACATGATGAAAAGACAACTCGGCCGTGTCATACCTGAAGAGAGACAGAAAGAACACAACTCTGATATTGTATATAAGTATGCTTTTCTTGCATTCTTTAGAGCTGTAGATGTTTTCCAACTTGTATAGACACGTCTAAGCAGAGTATGGTTATCAATATTATTTAGGGGGGTTTAGGGGAATGACTCCTAAACCACAATGACAAAACTTTGGAAATTTATACTTAAAAAGATTAAAAACAGGAATGTCCCCTGATTGTTCATGCTCTGTGACAGCTCTGGAAAGTAGTAGTCATAGAAGTCCAATGGTCTACACTCATGGGTGTGTATCTACACTTACTGTGCCAGGAAGCACCAGACATCTGTGGCCAAGACAGCCGTCTGCGTTTCTGCCTGTAATACGGTGGCTAATAGTGACCGCTTCTTGAAAGAAGGAAACAGAGAGGACAACAAGACTATGTGATGTTTTTTCTGATGAAATTTTTGTCACTTGGCCAGCTGAAAATTATTTCAGCATTCAATTTCTAACTCCACTTTGGGCATAAATGAAATTTCTGTAAAAGCTAATATTAAAAGTAATGAGAACCATGTTAATCTTAGTAATCACAATAGCATAAGAATATAATTGTCAAGATTTATGTCAAGCTCCAATGCAACTGGTCTTTTCAAAACAAAAGATTTTAAGTACATTTTAGTTTTCACATAATCCAGAGAGAAAAAACAAGTTTTGTTATACAACACTTGAGTAGAATTCAACAAATTCAATAAAAGGGATCACTGACCAATGAAGCGAAGTGCTGAGCGGGCAGAACAGCCACACAAGCACACATATGCGCACACACACACATGCTGGTGCAGACTGACTCTACCCTGAGCCTGCCCTCGCAGCATTACCCCCGGCAACCACACCAGCACGGCACGCTCCAACATACAGGTGCATCTCAATAAATTAGAATGTCATGGAAAAGTTAATTTATTTCAGTAATTCAACTCAAATTGTGAAACTTGTGTATTAAATAAATTCTATGTACACAGACTGAAGTAGTTTAAGTCTTTGGTTCTTTTAATTGTGATGATTTTAGCTCACATTTAACAAAAACCCACCAATTAGAATTAGAATACTTCACAAGACCAATAAAAAAATATTTTTTAGTGAATTGTTGGCCTTCTGGAAAGTATGTTCATTTACTGTACATGTACTCAATACTTGGCAGGGGCTCCTTTTGCTTTAATTACTGCCTCAATTCAGCGTGGCATGGAGGTGATCAGTTTGTGGCACTGCTGAGGTGGTATGGAAGCCCAGGTTTCTTTGACAGTGGCCTTCAGCTCATCTGCATTTTTTGGTCTCTTGTTTTTCATTTTCCTCTTGACAATACCCCATAGATTCTCTATGGGGTTCAGGTCTGGTGAGTTTGCTGGCCAGTCAAGCACACCAACACCATGGTCATTTAACCAACTTTTGGTCCTTTTGGCAGTGTGGGCAGGTGCCAAATCCTGCTGGAAAATGAAATCAGCATCTTCAAAAAGCTGGTCAGCAGAAGGAAGCATGAAGTGCTCCAAAATGTCTTGGTAAACAAATGTAAGAATAATCAGAGACCGACAAACAACCAATGTGCCTTTCAACCTAAATTAGAATTCAGATACTAAAATGGAGTCAGATTGAGTTAAACCTAAATTGAATAACACTGCGCGCTGAAAAGACCGAACACGCAAGAGACCTTCATCCGCCACTGGGTACCTTCCTTGGGCCAGGTGCGCGGACCTTACACTAGTGAACCAAACTGAGAGACCATTTTGAAGGCTCAGGAAACCTTTGCAGGTGTTTTGAGTTGATTAGCTGATTGGCATGTCACCATATTCTAATTTGTTGAGATAGTGAATTGGTGAGTTTTTGTTAAATGTGAGCCAAAATCATCACAATTAAAAGAACCAAAGACTTAAACTACTTCAGTCTGTGTGCATTGAATTTATTTAATACACAAGTTTCACAATTTGAGTTGAATTACTGAAATAAATGAACTTTTCCACGACATTCTAATTTATTGAGATGCACCTGTACACCGCCTCAAACACAGACCATCTGTAGAAAGATGTAGTTTTTGCTGGCATTATGTACTTGAGCCAAAAATGCTGCACCTAGAGAAAACAAAATCTCTATTTAAGTAGGCACCATTTTCCACATTTCCATTTCAGAAAAAAATAAAAAATAAAAAAATAAAATAAATTATTGCCGACCCCAAACGTTTTACCAGTACTGTACAATGAAAGGCAATCTTATTGCCGTATTCCCTTTTGCTCCAACAGCCAAAAATCAAAAACAAAAAAAGTCAACACTATAAAATTTTATTTACGATTATCATTATCACATTTTTCACCTAATATATATTTTATATTTTTCAAGTTTAAGACTACTGATTTATTTTCTTTAAGAAAATAGCTAACTAACAAAATAAACTATCAATAAATCAATTAATGTTATCAATAAATGCAAAGACAATTCAGGGAATGTTGTATAATTAATGAAACAAACTCAAAATGATGTTCAACTGCATCACTGTTGACTAGTCTGCCAATTTCATCTTGCTAAATTATACAAATGTAAAGTACAGGGTTTTTACAGACATGAACAAGTTCAATTTAAGACTTTTAAGACCTTTTTAATACCACCTTATATGAAATTTAAGACCTAAACCTGTAATGGAAATACACATTATATTACATACCTATATGTAATATTTACTGTGTTTAATGTAAAAAAATCAATCAATCAATCGCTGTAATAAATTATATTTATTACTAAGATATACAGTGAACTTTTCATATCAGCAGACAATATTCGATGCATAATATCCCCACAAAAGCACCACATCACCGAGATTTTTGGTGGTGTAAACAATTTATTTTGAAGCAATATTTTCATCGTGTTCTATCAGCTTTTACATACTTAAATCTGCATATTTTTATTTACCTTTACAAAGGCCTATTTTTGCAAATGCATAAATAATGTTTGATATATTAAACATAAAACATTGAATACTGATATTTGAAATTATTTAAATAATAAAAAGGTACTTTAAATGTGAAATTAAAACCACCAGTAGGTGGCAGCAAGTCACTGTTAATAAGTGAGCCATTGCGATTGAACTGAATCATTTAAATGATTGATTCATTCAGGAACTAAACACCATCATGTTGCTCAGAGACGCACAATAGTGCTGTGGTTATGTTTGAAATTATTTTTGTTGTCGAAATACTGCAAAAACAGGCAATATGGTGTATAAAACGTAAGTCTCTTAATTAACTTTAAATTAACTAAAAAATAAATATCACATTTGTAATCATGGTAATTTTGGAGAAAAAAACGGCACTCTTCATGTGAAATTGATTAACTATATGAAGTGGTATAAATATATACATTTTCTGCCCCCATGTCTTGAATTTTGTGATCATTGTAAATGTATTTTAATAGACTGAATCACGCAGTGAAAGAGCGCACTGTAAATGCGCACGCGCACTAGTCTAGACTTCACCTAATGCATGCGTGCACTCTGTAGGTGTTTTGAATGCTTTTTGCGTCGTGAGAATATTCAGCAAAATAGCTCACTTGTCATGGTATGTTACTTAACTATATTATGTTATGAATAAACTAAACATTTTGAATTTTTACTTGTTTCTCTTCTGAGTTTCTTTATGTTTGCTTTTATGCTCATTTGTTCTGAAGTCTCTCACAAAGAGACAAACAGAGTGAGCATCAACAGCGTGACCTTGATACCAGAAATACACCATACATTATCAATCTCTGTTTACATTGAATGTAGGCTAATAAAATGAGAAGAATCATTCTTGTGTTTCGATGCTTTGCTGGTTATTTTTTTGTCACTTATGTTTTAATCAGGCTATTTGTCCGGTTGGGCAAATAAAATTGTTTTTTTTAACTAGCTAGAAGGCTGATCAGCTGTAGCTCAACCTATATTATTATTATTATTGAGAACATTAAGAAGGTAGTTCGACCTGTATTCTGCTACTGCGACTCCCACTCGAGCTTTCACGAGACATCACGGAGACATTTTTCCGTTATGTGAACTCCTTCCCTTCCAACCTTTCCTGAAGTCCTATTGGCTCACGCCAGTCCAAATGACTGGCCAATTGTCGCGAAGTATGCAAATCGCATGCAAATACTGACATGCTCAAGAGGCAGTATAAAATGCGGTGCACGTGACAATTATGTCAGAATCTTCTCCTTCACTTTGCTGAACAACCTAACAATATGGCTTATAAACTCATTCACACGATACCAGCCCCTCATCAGCGGCTGTCGTGTTTGGAAGACACTGCTCTTTTAATCAAACGATACCAGCCCCTCATCAGCGGCTGACGTGTTTGGAAGACACTGCTCTCTTAATCACACGATACCAGCCCCACATCAGCGGTCTGCCGTGTGTAGAGGACTCTCTCACTAGACGCTCTCTCACTCATTCAAGGTGATATGCAGCCCCCACTTCAGTGCGGCGATAAGCGCTTCCGTTTCTTACCCACTCACCAGCAGTAAAGCGGCCCCCGCCTCAGAGCGGCAGTGAGTCACCTGATGCCCCTGCGCAGAAAAGCGTGCGAAGGCAAGGAGTCAGATGATGCCCCTGCGCGGAAAAGCGCATGAAGGCGAGGAGTCACCTGATACCCCTGTGCGGGAAAGTGCGTGAAGGCGAGGAGTCACCTGATGCCCTTGTGCGGAAAAGCGCGTGAAGGCGAGGAGTCACCTGATCCTATCAGCCTTCCAGATTTCGCTGGACTATTACGTCAGTTGTTCACGCCCCTACGAAGTGGTGTTCAACTAGGTCGTATAGCCATTCACAGTCTGTAGTGACAGGCGCAGATGCCGCCACCCACACCGGTTAAAAAGCGTCATGCAAAGCTATGAGCCACGTGATGCCGAGGCGCGCTTTCCAGCAGCAGACCGTGAGATCGAGGTCTTCTTTGGCGCACGACTCATCGCAGTGCAGGGACACCAGGCCTGCAGCCGCTACCACTGCTGCCCCTCACCAGGAGCCGGATGTGCGGAGAAAAGTGTAAAGGGACCCGGGAAGAGGAGCCACGGCAAGCGGAGGAGCCCGCGCCGTGACTCCTGCCTGCCGTCAGCTGCCAAGCCGTTGTCCTGACAGCCTGGAGAGGAGGGAAGAGTACACGATCGGCCCAGCCCCCAAGCGCCGCAAGCTGTCTCAATTTTTTACATTTGTGTTTGATGAGTGTGTGATCATTAAAAAATGCATTCATTTGCACAAAAGAGCTCTTTCCTCCTCACTCAGTCAATGTAGCACCACTCGCCCCGCCTCAGAGCGGTGCAGAGCCGCTGCCCACACAGGTTATAGCCACACAGCACTCGCCAGCGCATCCAACAACCAAGCCACTAAAGTCGCTATGTCAGTTCCTGAGCACATGGAAAACTATTCCGGGAATCTCATGCTGGTTACTCGGTGTGATAGAGCATGGGTATGCCCTTCAATTCAGATGCACACCACCCCGTTTCAACGGCGTAGTGCAGTCTCTAACATTGCCTCGAAATGCCCTGGTTCTGAGACAAGAGGTATGCAATCTGCTCGAAAAAGGAGCGAGCTGGAGAGTGGTATTTACAGCCGCCATTTTGTGGTGCCCAAAGATGGAGATGGAGGACTCTGCCCGATTTCAGGCCCATCAACAGAGCGCTCTCTGCAAGCATACGTTCAGGATAATAACGCTGAAACAGATCCTGGTGCGAATTCGCCCCGGGGACTGGTTGCGTGAATTTAAAGGACACGTACTTTCACTTTCAGATAGCACCGCATCACAGATGCTTTCTGAGATTTTCTTTCGAGGGCACAGCGTACCAGGACTCTGTTCTCCCAGTTGGGCTGGCTTGGGGCCCGTGCACTTTCTCGAAGTGCATGGACACAGCTCTCGCCCCCCTCAAAGCGAGCGGGATGCGCGTTCTCAATTATTTGGATGACTGGCTAATCTTAGCTCAATCACGGGACACACTAGCCAGCCTTATCGACAAACTGCTTTGTCACTTGGAGTTCTCAGGGCTATGTGTGAATGTGCATCAGAGCATTCTCGCCCCGAGTCAGTCTATAACGTATCTGAGAGTGTGCTTCGACTCAGTGGAGAGGCGCTCGCCTCTCTCGGGAGCGCTCGGCGGCCCTTTTGTCTTCCCTGCGCCATTTCAGACTGGGCAGCTCTGTTCACTTGAAGGAATTTCAGAGGCTGCTGGTACTCATGGCAGCGGCATTAGCGGTATGTCATCTGGGTTTACTACACATGCACCCGCTGCAGTTATGGCTGAAATCTCGAGTCCCTTGGACGGCGTGGACTTCGGACCGTTTGCGCATCGCAGTCTCCCGCAGCTGCATCGAAGCTCTGAGGCTGTGGCACAAAGATCTCTTCAGCCGGGGGCTTGGTGACGTCACGTGTCGTGGTCACGACAGACGCATCGACTCGGGATGGGGAGCAGTGTGCGAGGGCATGCCGGCTTCAGAGCTGTGGTCAGAACCTCAGAGCCAGTGGCACATAAACCGCTTGGAGCTGGAAGCAGTGTTCTTAGCTCTAAAGGATTTTCAGCCGCAGCTGGAACAGCGACATGTACTGATTCGCACCGACAACGTCTGTGGTTTCGTACATAAATCACCAAGGGGGCGTACGATCCAAGGCTCTGTACAAGCAGGCAGTGAATCTCCTGTTATGGACGGACAGTCACTTTCTCTCCATCAGAGCAGCGTTCATCCCCGGTCTCTTGAACCGCGGGGCAGAAATGCTTTTGAGGAAGGGGATTCCTCAAGGAGGGTGGAGGCTGCATCCCGAGTCAGTTTGGATAATTTGGACCCGCTACGGGAGAGCGGAGGTGGATCTGTTCGCCACGAGCGAGAATGTGCTCTGCCTGCTGTTCTTCTCCCTGTCTCACTCCCCGCTGGAAGGGCACGCTCTGACATCACACTGGCCAGCAGCCAGGCTGTATGCATTCCTCCGATCAAGATAATGCAGCTGGTGATATACAAGATCAGGGAGGAGGAGGGTTAGGTGACACCCATCGCCCCGAACCGGGCGAACCAGCCTTGGTTCCCGGACCTGACAAAGCTGCTGGTGGCGCCGCCCTGGCCGATCCCCATCAGGAAGGATCTGCTGTCTCAAACGAGCGGCTCGGTGTGGCAACCCAACCCGGAGTTATGGAGCCATCATGTGTGGCTGCTTCTGGGATAATCAGAGGAGTGATGACCGCCCTGCATTCTCGTGTGCTTGACACGCTCCCAGGGGCGCGGGCGCCCTCCATGAGACATTTGTATGCTCTAAAATGGGGAGTGTTTGTGGTGCCGTGATGTTCATATCGACCCAGCTGCTTGCTCCGTGTCGGATGTTCTGCATTTTCTACAGTACAGGCTAGATAGTGGATGTCTACCATCAACATTGAAAGTCTATGTGGCCGCTATTGCCTCGTTTCATTCCCCACTGGGTGGGCAATCAATTGGTAGGCACGCGCTGGTGGTGAGTTTTCTTAAGGGGGCGAGGAGATTGCATCACTTTCCGGCCGAGACCGGGCTACATGCCTAAACCACTATCTACCCCCTTCAGAGTGCAGACCGTTTCGCTGTCTGACATGTCTTCTGAGTCATCGACCTTGCGTGATGCGGACGCTCAGATTTCGGTGTGCCCCGTCATGGCTTGAGTATTGTCATTGACCTTTTGGCCAGCTTTTGGCAATCTGACCAGCTTTTCGTGTGCTACGGTGGTTATGAGAAGGGCCGGGCCGTGTCAAAAAGGAGGTTTTTCCACTGGATTGTGGATGCTTTTCGTGTGCTACGGTGGTTGTGTGAAGGGCTGGGCCAAAAAGGAGGCTTTCCCACTGGACGGCTGTTATATGAGCCAACGTTTGGAATGTCCTTTGCACATTAGGACCCACTCAACAAGAGCTTTTGCCTCCTCCTGGGCGTGGTTGAGAGGTATATCTATTCAGGATAACATATATGCTTTGCAGCTAGGCATGGGCCGATTACCGGTTTCAAGGTATACCGCGATTTGAAAATTTCACGGTTTCAAAACCGCTAATATTTTCCGTTATACCACTCCTGCGGTATGCACTTTTTTCATGTCTCCTCAAAGACTGAAAGTGTAGGAATCCCTCAGGTTGAGTGCAGTGTACGACCCTCCTCCTCCTGTTGGTGCGAGCGAGCGGTCAGTCACGTGTGTAGGATGGCCGAACTTAAGGAGCTTCCCTTGGAACTTACGCGGTCGGCAACCGGACGTTTTTTTGTCTTATTGCAAGCAACTCGTCTCTGTTCTGGACTTGCACAAACTGCGTCGCAATGCAATCGTTTTCCAAAATGTCATTTATGTGAAAATATGAAGTCTGTAAACGCCCGTTAACACAGGCCAGAGACGTTGAAGACGGACGCACAGAGAAAAATACTGTAGCAGGCAGATCACTCACTGTTCATGAGGCACGAACTATTGAAAGAAAATCCTCAATATTGATTTGGGGGTTTATATGAATGCGTTTCTGAGGGGAACTGACTGTATTCAGAAAACTTTACGTGGTATTTTCTTTTAATCTCGTCTCTGTATAGTTCCTATTAAAACAGTGTTTCAGCGCAGTGCTGCTTTGTTTACAGCGGTAACCAAGGAAACGCCGAATGTGGTGTTTGAGAAGTGCCTCCTGCTGTCAGAGAGTGAATCTGCCTCTCATTCAGAGCTTCAACTGTTTGCTTCGTTCAGACAAGTAGTATAATTTCACAAAGCTAGTCAGAACATTGTTTTTGTTTAAAATGGGGTTATTATCAAATCAAATTATATATATGAAATTATATAACTAAATTATATGAAATTATATAAATGATATGTATATGAATTATATAACTAAAATTAAATAACTAATTACAGATTTAGGTTAAATAAAGATGTCAGTCTTTATTTTTCTACTTTTTAGGAAACAAATCAAAGAAAAAATAAACAAATTCTACTGATCCTAAAATTCTATATTCTAACCTATTTGCAGCCGGCTGGTCTTCTCAGAATACCTTCGCCAGGTTTTACAAGCTGGATGCTCAGTCCTTAGCCTCCCAAGTGCGGTCGGTGAGTGACTGATACACGTTTATGCTACCTCTATTCATGTGTGTTTGCTGTCTCACACAGTAATTACTCTGCGCAGCCCTATATGCTATTGTTGCTGTTGTCTGCCCTGTACTCCGTGCAGCTCCTGCTATTCAATGTCTAATTCGATTGGTGTACCATCATCATGTTATGTGCAATACTGCTGCTTAACACAGTTATCTCTGTGCAGCCCCCCCTCACAATACTGTGGTTGTTGTTGCTTCTAGTGTTGGGTCGTTTCGTTCATTTTGAATGAATCTTTAATGTGACATGGGAAGAACGAGTCGTCACGGGGAGTGATTCGTTCAGTCGCGCATGCGCAACATCCTATAGGTTCTGTACTGGAATTAGTCAAGTAGTTCACCTGGTTCGAGTCTTCTGGTTTTTCAGAGTCGTTCGTTCATCACGTGACAGCCCCATAAGCTTAACCAATACAGTCTGAGCCGGAAAGAAAATTGATTAGTTCATCTCTCGAGTCTTCGGGTTTGAGTCGTTCATTCATCACGTGACAGCCCCATAAGCCCAAACTCGAAGACTTGTCAGATAAGAGGTGAGGTGAGCTAATCATAGACTGAAGACCCAGGTAAACAATGAATTAATCTTTTCTGTTTCTTATAGCAGTTTTGTATTGCTTTTAGTGTGATCAACGTTTGCATAAGTAGTAGATGTGTTAGGGAAGTAACACGTAACGTTTTAATAATATTTTGCTAAAATTAACGAAATGACTCGGAAAAAAAGATTTGTTCATTTTGCTGAACGAGACTCAAAGGTCCGAGTCGGTAAAATGATCCGAACTTCCCATCACTAGTTGCTTCTGCCCTGTTTCTCAGCTATACGTTATCACTGACCAGATATGCAAATTTCGTATACCTGGGCTTTAGACGCTCATTGGCTTATCTACACCTGTCAGCTGAGAAATGTCTCCGTGATGCCTCGAGTCGTGAAAGCCCGAGAGGGAACGTCTCCGGTTACTATCGTAACCTCGGTTCCCTGAGAGCGGGAATGAGACATCATGGCGGTCGCCATGTTCGCTGCTCGACCAGCTAAGCGGCGTTCAGTATCAGATTCTGACATAATTGTCGCGTGCACCGCATATTATACTGCCTCTCTAGCATGTCAGTATTTGCATGCGATTTGCATACTTCGCGACAATTGGCCAGTCATTTGGACAGGCGTGAGCCAATAGGACTTCAGGAAAGGTTGGAAGGGAAGAAATGTCTCCGTGATGCCTCGAGTCGTGAAAGCCCGAGAGGGAACGTCTCCGGTTACTATCGTAACCTCGGTTCCCTGAGAGCGGGAATGAGACATCATGGCGGTCGCCATGTTCGCTGCTCGACCAGCTAAGCGGCGTTCAGTATCAGATTCTGACATAATTGTCGCGTGCACCGCATATTATACTGCCTCTCTAGCATGTCAGTATTTGCATGCGATTTGCATACTTCGCGACAATTGGCCAGTCATTTGGACAGGCGTGAGCCAATAGGACTTCAGGAAAGGTTGGAAGGGAAGAAATGTCTCCGTGATGTCTCGTTCCCGCTCTCAGGGAACCGAGGTTACGATAGTAACCGGAGACGTTCTCGCTGATGATGCAGTAACTACCGCGGGGGAGAAAAAAAATCTTCGGTCGGTCTGTCCAGTGATTGTAAACAGTCACAGTAATGTGACCAAAAATATTTAAGACCCATTGAATCTGAATTTAAGACATTAAGACTTTTTAAGGCCTTTTATTAGCAAAATGCTATTTAAGACTTTTTAAGGACCGACACCCTGAAAGTACCTGGGAGTTTCCTCTGAAAACTGGCTGCCATCACTCCACAGCCACAGGACCTCCTCTGGCTGGGAGGAGAGTTTACCCAGTACATTCACCAGTAGCAGACGAAGCTCTGTACTGCACTCTAAAATGCACAAGCAACAAGAAAAACTAATTGGCAATTAAAAAAAAAAAAGAAATCTAAAATTAAAATTTTGTTCCCAAAATTTTTTAGCTACCTTGTTTGAACTGTGGTCAAGTTTTATTAATTTGTTCTTTCATTTTAATTTCGTTATATCTTGGCCATGATTTACCTAAAACAAGGAAACAAATTAAAATGTTGTGGGAATAACTTTTTGTTTTTATCCCCACCCATGAACTGCCCTGTAACAATGAAAGGGCACGAGCACTAATTCAGTTTAAGTGACCTGGAAATGCACAGGATATACACTCAGCAATGTGTCATGGACAGTCAGTATCTCTACATTTTTATGCAACTATGTCCTTGGCGTGAAAGAAATTCATCAACAATTCTTTTCACCCTCCTGAGATTTTGCAGACAGTGACCCACCACTCACATTACAATCAGAACAAAACCTTAAATGACCAAGTTAAGTGATCTATGAACTTACAATGTACAAGCCAAAGGAGGAAATGTTAAAGGAATGTTCCAGGGTTCAAGAGGACCCTGGAAGTTGTTATAATAGTTTGCAAGAAGAAGTTCACGGTGATTTGGGTCCAGGACAGATTCTGCAAAGGGTCGGAAGGAGAGCAGCTGTGTCAGCATGGCATCCATGGGAACCAGAACCGCCACTCTCAACTCCTCACTGAGGGCAGAGGGCACAGACGGGGCACACACAGAGGGAGGGAACTTGCTGAGGAGGGAAAAACCACAAGCTTAATTAGACAATAGACAAAACCAATACTTTGACATGATTTTAAAATCATGTTGCTTGAAATCCCCATGTTATGAATGTTGACCTTGCAATATATCTTTCATTTACCAGTGGATTTGGAGATACAACCGGAGAAATCGACAGCACGACTTGGCAAGACATGTTTTAAATTCCTATCACATGACAAAAAACAGAACATTATAAATATTTCAGACTTTTACAATCATTTTAACATGTTCTGATGTTTTTTAACTTTCACTTTCCCCTCAGTTACCTTTGTGTAGTGGACTAATGTGTTGGCAAAAAACCTACACATCTTTGTTGATTTTTGGAAAAGCTTGTATTCTGGACAGTGCACAACTTCCTATGAGAAACAAAAGGAGGAAGTCAGATATGAGCTGACCTTTTATATAAAAACACTTTCTTATTTTAACTTATCCAACAAAAAGTCCATGATAAATGATTTTAGGTCACCATTATTGCAATAAAAAATACTGGGGCAACCAATAAAAAACAATTACCATCTCTGTGTTAATTTTTATTTTTTATTTTTTATAAAGTATCCTGTTCAGTTAAAAAGTTTAACTGATGATGATTCTACCTGTAGGCCTGCCTGTTGGATCTGTTGGGCCAGCTCAAGACAGTTTTGGACAGATGTATATAGGTCTTCACACAACGAGAAGGCTATGTCAGTGTGGCGAAGCCGATCTTCTACAAGAGACTGGTATTTCACACCCTGTCTGAAATCAAACACAAACTGTCAGTAGTACATACATTTTTCAGAGATTTTAGATTAAACAATTAAGTATTATGTGCAATTTATAATGTCTGATTGTTTCTAAGGCTAAAGTTTGGGACAAGAAGATTTTGTTGGCTGTGTAAAATTTTCTAGTTTAAAAAAAACCCTGGACTCTTGTTATTGGCATTTAAATCATGCAGCAAAAGTGAGACTTTCCTTTTTACTTCAGCACATACAATACCTCTTTATATGCAACATGGCCATAAAATATATGTTTCAATTAAAAGCAGATTTAAGATTTCATGATGCACATTATACTCACTTTATGATACATTTCCATGTGTTAGCATGTAGCAAAATGTCCAATCTGGATATGACTGACTATATGTCCAGCAGACTGTGAATCACTGCAAGCCAAACAAAATTTAAAATATCTTGAAAAGTGCATCCATCTCTTCACTTGAGATTGCTCACACAGATACCACAAACCTCTGACAATATCCGACACTTCAGAAGCAGTGTCCTCCAAGTTAATTTTGACCAACAGTTCCATCAAGCCCTTATGCAAGGAATAGGCCTCTTTAAACAGGCCCTGAAGCAGATCGCCCACCAATGACAGCCTTCCACTGTACATGACCTCACTGTCCTATAAACACATCAACATCAAACTGAAATTTACAGAAAATAAAATTCTGTAGGTTATGAGCAAAATTCATAACCACTATTGCAGTTCAAAAACACACTAAAGCAGTAGTGTTGGGCGATATGCTCCATAGTCATCCCATCCTATAGTCAGCCTGTGAGATCGCTGATGCACAATATCATTGTGCTAATTTGTTTAATTTATTTTAGCTTAATTTACTTCCAAATGCCTTGTCCAAATACCCACACTTTCGGTCTTTGCACTTGACCACTTATATGATGTATTTCCTGTATTTGGCCCAAGTGTTCCAAGCGATGATGAAGACCACAAGTGTGTGTGAAACTTTTCATTACCTGATCAGACACACTTATAGTGTTGTAAACATGTGTTGTAAAAAAAAAAAAGTGTTTACATAGCCTTATTTTTTTTATTTTAAATACCTTGGATTTTAAATGTCTGTTCAGTAGTCCCTATAACATGATGCCCAGGTTAAAAAAAAAAAGTACACTTCCATAATGTACTTAAAGTGCTCTATTTTTCACGCACTAATTTTGTACTTGATGTACTAAAAATTATTCTTTAGTACTTCTTAAAGGGGTCATATGATGCGATTTCAATTTTTCCTTTCTCTTTGGAGTGTTACAAGCTCTTGGTGCATAAAGATTTGTAAAGTTGCAAAGACTAAAGTCTCAAATCCAAAGAGATATTCTTTATAAAAGTTAAGAGTCAACCACGCCTACCTAAAACGGCTCGTTCTAACACGTCACTATCTGGGAAGATTTGCATAACGCCGCCCAAATGTTCACCCAAAGAAAGAAGGTGCAACTTTTATTCTCGCTGTAGTATTGTTGTTGCCGCCGCCGCCATGTCGTGAAGGCACTGCGTTTCATTGTGAAAGCGAAACTACATTGTTTGGCCTTCCAAAAGAGGACGATATCCGCTTCGTCATGCCTGGAGCTGATGATCCGAACTTCCCATCACTAGTTGCTTCTGCCCTGTTTCTCAGCTATACGTTATCACTGACCAGATATGCAAATTTCGTATACCTGGGCTTTAGACGCTCATTGGCTTATCTACACCTGTCAGCTGAGAAATGTCTCCGTGATGCCTCGAGTCGTGAAAGCCCGAGAGGGAACGTCTCCGGTTACTATCGTAACCTCGGTTCCCTGAGAGCGGGAATGAGACATCATGGCGGTCGCCATGTTCGCTGCTCGACCAGCTAAGCGGCGTTCAGTATCAGATTCTGACATAATTGTCGCGTGCACCGCATATTATACTGCCTCTCTAGCATGTCAGTATTTGCATGCGATTTGCATACTTCGCGACAATTGGCCAGTCATTTGGACAGGCGTGAGCCAATAGGACTTCAGGAAAGGTTGGAAGGGAAGAAATGTCTCCGTGATGTCTCGTTCCCGCTCTCAGGGAACCGAGGTTACGATAGTAACCGGAGACGTTCTCGCTGATGATGCAGTAACTACCGCGGGGGAGAAAAAAAATCTTCGGTCGGTCTGTCCAGTGATTGTAAACAGTCACAGTAATGTGACCAAAAATATTTAAGACCCATTGAATCTGAATTTAAGACATTAAGACTTTTTAAGGCCTTTTATTAGCAAAATGCTATTTAAGACTTTTTAAGGACCGACACCCTGAAAGTACCTGGGAGTTTCCTCTGAAAACTGGCTGCCATCACTCCACAGCCACAGGACCTCCTCTGGCTGGGAGGAGAGTTTACCCAGTACATTCACCAGTAGCAGACGAAGCTCTGTACTGCACTCTAAAATGCACAAGCAACAAGAAAAACTAATTGGCAATTAAAAAAAAAAAAGAAATCTAAAATTAAAATTTTGTTCCCAAAATTTTTTAGCTACCTTGTTTGAACTGTGGTCAAGTTTTATTAATTTGTTCTTTCATTTTAATTTCGTTATATCTTGGCCATGATTTACCTAAAACAAGGAAACAAATTAAAATGTTGTGGGAATAACTTTTTGTTTTTATCCCCACCCATGAACTGCCCTGTAACAATGAAAGGGCACGAGCACTAATTCAGTTTAAGTGACCTGGAAATGCACAGGATATACACTCAGCAATGTGTCATGGACAGTCAGTATCTCTACATTTTTATGCAACTATGTCCTTGGCGTGAAAGAAATTCATCAACAATTCTTTTCACCCTCCTGAGATTTTGCAGACAGTGACCCACCACTCACATTACAATCAGAACAAAACCTTAAATGACCAAGTTAAGTGATCTATGAACTTACAATGTACAAGCCAAAGGAGGAAATGTTAAAGGAATGTTCCAGGGTTCAAGAGGACCCTGGAAGTTGTTATAATAGTTTGCAAGAAGAAGTTCACGGTGATTTGGGTCCAGGACAGATTCTGCAAAGGGTCGGAAGGAGAGCAGCTGTGTCAGCATGGCATCCATGGGAACCAGAACCGCCACTCTCAACTCCTCACTGAGGGCAGAGGGCACAGACGGGGCACACACAGAGGGAGGGAACTTGCTGAGGAGGGAAAAACCACAAGCTTAATTAGACAATAGACAAAACCAATACTTTGACATGATTTTAAAATCATGTTGCTTGAAATCCCCATGTTATGAATGTTGACCTTGCAATATATCTTTCATTTACCAGTGGATTTGGAGATACAACCGGAGAAATCGACAGCACGACTTGGCAAGACATGTTTTAAATTCCTATCACATGACAAAAAACAGAACATTATAAATATTTCAGACTTTTACAATCATTTTAACATGTTCTGATGTTTTTTAACTTTCACTTTCCCCTCAGTTACCTTTGTGTAGTGGACTAATGTGTTGGCAAAAAACCTACACATCTTTGTTGATTTTTGGAAAAGCTTGTATTCTGGACAGTGCACAACTTCCTATGAGAAACAAAAGGAGGAAGTCAGATATGAGCTGACCTTTTATATAAAAACACTTTCTTATTTTAACTTATCCAACAAAAAGTCCATGATAAATGATTTTAGGTCACCATTATTGCAATAAAAAATACTGGGGCAACCAATAAAAAACAATTACCATCTCTGTGTTAATTTTTATTTTTTATTTTTTATAAAGTATCCTGTTCAGTTAAAAAGTTTAACTGATGATGATTCTACCTGTAGGCCTGCCTGTTGGATCTGTTGGGCCAGCTCAAGACAGTTTTGGACAGATGTATATAGGTCTTCACACAACGAGAAGGCTATGTCAGTGTGGCGAAGCCGATCTTCTACAAGAGACTGGTATTTCACACCCTGTCTGAAATCAAACACAAACTGTCAGTAGTACATACATTTTTCAGAGATTTTAGATTAAACAATTAAGTATTATGTGCAATTTATAATGTCTGATTGTTTCTAAGGCTAAAGTTTGGGACAAGAAGATTTTGTTGGCTGTGTAAAATTTTCTAGTTTAAAAAAAACCCTGGACTCTTGTTATTGGCATTTAAATCATGCAGCAAAAGTGAGACTTTCCTTTTTACTTCAGCACATACAATACCTCTTTATATGCAACATGGCCATAAAATATATGTTTCAATTAAAAGCAGATTTAAGATTTCATGATGCACATTATACTCACTTTATGATACATTTCCATGTGTTAGCATGTAGCAAAATGTCCAATCTGGATATGACTGACTATATGTCCAGCAGACTGTGAATCACTGCAAGCCAAACAAAATTTAAAATATCTTGAAAAGTGCATCCATCTCTTCACTTGAGATTGCTCACACAGATACCACAAACCTCTGACAATATCCGACACTTCAGAAGCAGTGTCCTCCAAGTTAATTTTGACCAACAGTTCCATCAAGCCCTTATGCAAGGAATAGGCCTCTTTAAACAGGCCCTGAAGCAGATCGCCCACCAATGACAGCCTTCCACTGTACATGACCTCACTGTCCTATAAACACATCAACATCAAACTGAAATTTACAGAAAATAAAATTCTGTAGGTTATGAGCAAAATTCATAACCACTATTGCAGTTCAAAAACACACTAAAGCAGTAGTGTTGGGCGATATGCTCCATAGTCATCCCATCCTATAGTCAGCCTGTGAGATCGCTGATGCACAATATCATTGTGCTAATTTGTTTAATTTATTTTAGCTTAATTTACTTCCAAATGCCTTGTCCAAATACCCACACTTTCGGTCTTTGCACTTGACCACTTATATGATGTATTTCCTGTATTTGGCCCAAGTGTTCCAAGCGATGATGAAGACCACAAGTGTGTGTGAAACTTTTCATTACCTGATCAGACACACTTATAGTGTTGTAAACATGTGTTGTAAAAAAAAAAAAGTGTTTACATAGCCTTATTTTTTTTATTTTAAATACCTTGGATTTTAAATGTCTGTTCAGTAGTCCCTATAACATGATGCCCAGGTTAAAAAAAAAAAGTACACTTCCATAATGTACTTAAAGTGCTCTATTTTTCACGCACTAATTTTGTACTTGATGTACTAAAAATTATTCTTTAGTACTTCTTAAAGGGGTCATATGATGCGATTTCAATTTTTCCTTTCTCTTTGGAGTGTTACAAGCTCTTGGTGCATAAAGATTTGTAAAGTTGCAAAGACTAAAGTCTCAAATCCAAAGAGATATTCTTTATAAAAGTTAAGACTTGTCCACGCCCTCCTAAAACAGCTCGTTTAAACACGCCCCCACATGTCTACGTCACTGTGTGGGAAGATTTGCATAACACCGCCTAAATGTTCACGCAAAGAAAGAAGGCATAACTTTTATTCTCGCTGTTACCACTGCCGCCATGTTGTTGAGATGCTGTGTGTTTCGTTGTGAAAGCGAAACTACTTTGTTTGGCCTTCCAATAGAGGACAATATCCGCTTCGTCATGCCTGGAGCTGATCCGTGCTGGTCGCTGAGGAAATACATCAACTTCGCGCTGTGGATCGCCGGATCGGCTTTCATCGTGGACAAAGCGGAGTCCAGGCCGGGGTCGTCACATGTGGTTGCCGCAAGTCCGCCGGCCACGCCGTTCTCAAGCCCCCGGCCGTGCCACACTCAAGCCCGCTGGCCTCTGCTCACTCTAGCCCGCAGTGTGTGACGCATTTTATGGAGGACTGTTTCCTGAACCTGCAGTTCTGCATAGCCTACAATGTGTCTGTGCCCAAAGGCTGTTCTATAAAGTGGGGCAATTCCAACTTTGCAAGGACAGTCTGGCGTTTCTGACTCATAGCCTGTAAGTACATTTTTTATATTTAAAGAATTTGCCACTGATGATTCAATCTCGAGTTTTAAGCAGTGTAGAGTAGCGCTTGTTGTTTGTTGTTTCTCCGATCACAAATGCAGACATGGTTTTATGTTTACGCGGCGCGATACGCAACGCAACGCATAAAAACACAGTATAAGTCATTATAATCAGTAATTATGTCCCCACTGGATGCAACAAATGCCTTGTTTGTAATGGGTTTTATTGGTTTTGTCTCATCATGCTGGGAGATGGCATCACAGTATGTTAAGGGGCGTAATATTTCCATCACACGCTTGAGGTATTCAGTCAATCACAACGCACTGGATAGCTGGCCTATCAGCATACACCTCGCTTTTCAGATCGATGAGCTTTGTAAAAAATCTACGCGTTTCAGAAAGGCGGGGCATAGAGGAGCAACAATAATGTACATTGTGGAAAATAATGTGTTTTTTAACCTTAAACTGCATAAACACATTGCATTCCACCAAATACATAACAATGTTCTTTTTAGCAACGTCATATGACCCCTTTAATGTTAACAACATCAGCATTGGTGACTATGAGTATAGTGTGCATTAGCGTGTAGATTTCAATTTCTGTACAGTCTAATCTAATTGTCATACTCTTCGAATTTCATATTAAGATATTATTTTAACCCAAAAAGCAAAATTACGCTCCCTTCGAACTGGTTTTCTTTCAAATACAAATCTTTGTAATCCCAGGCTATAATCAGAAGCACATTTATAACTGGAATATAATTTAATTCACATGCATTTCATAAACACATAATCCTTTATGGATTACAATCTGCCATCAAAATGATACATTTAATTCTGGCTGCTGTGAGAAAAGGCTATAAACGATCCGCCACCTGCAAGATTTTTAGGTTATTTAACTTTTAAGTTATTTGTTATTTTATATTAGGCATATAGCATGGTGTATTTTTAGTCGTATAAAAGTTCTATGTTGTATTTTGTTGTTGCTTGAATGGAATTAAAACAATTGACGCAGAATTGCTGCTAATTTAAAAGTGTAAGTAAAATGCACAAGGCACTTAAAATAAGGCAAAGTTATTTAAAAGTGAAGGAAAGCAAGGAAAAGAGGGAAAACTCTAACTAAAAACAAACAACTGCTTGATGCCGAATTGCCGCTAATTTAAAAATGAAAGTAAAATGCACACGGTGAGGAAAATTTCCTCACTGTCACAACCCTATTGGATATAACGCACTGTAAAAACACGTAAAAAGAAATATGATGGGACAAATAAGCCCTAATATTAATTAGATAATAATTTGGGATGTTCATTTCGTTTATTTTTCCCTAACCGACAACCGATGTTTATTAACCGATTATTAACCAAGAAGATTATTTTAAATTAAAAATGAATTAAATTAGAAAGGATAAGTGTCTGTGACCCGTTAAAAATACTAATATTTGTTTCCCGGGGATTCATTTTACATGATTAAGATATTATTTTAACCCAAAAAGCAAAATTACGCTCCCTTCGAACTGGTTTTCTTTCAAATACAAATCTTTGTAATCCCAGGCTATAATCAGAAGCACATTTATAACTGGAATATAATTTAATTCACATGCATTTCATAAACACATAATCCTTTATGGATTACAATCTGCCATCAAAATGATACATTTAATTCTGGCTGCTGTGAGAAAAGGCTATAAACGATCCGCCACCTGCAAGATTTTTAGGTTATTTAACTTTTAAGTTATTTGTTATTTTATATTAGGCATATAGCATGGTGTATTTTTAGTCGTATAAAAGTTCTATGTTGTATTTTGTTGTTGCTTGAATGGAATTAAAACAATTGACGCAGAATTGCTGCTAATTTAAAAGTGTAAGTAAAATGCACAAGGCACTTAAAATAAGGCAAAGTTATTTAAAAGTGAAGGAAAGCAAGGAAAAGAGGGAAAACTCTAACTAAAAACAAACAACTGCTTGATGCCGAATTGCCGCTAATTTAAAAATGAAAGTAAAATGCACACGGTGAGGAAAATTTCCTCACTGTCACAACCCTATTGGATATAACGCACTGTAAAAACACGTAAAAAGAAATATGATGGGACAAATAAGCCCTAATATTAATTAGATAATAATTTGGGATGTTCATTTCGTTTATTTTTCCCTAACCGACAACCGATGTTTATTAACCGATTATTAACCAAGAAGATTATTTTAAATTAAAAATGAATTAAATTAGAAAGGATAAGTGTCTGTGACCCGTTAAAAATACTAATATTTGTTTCCCGGGGATTCATTTTACATGCGCAAAAAGCAGCAAACAACAGAACATGAAGATTCACATGGTCATCATATCACACCACACACCTGCAGCGCTTCTGCGAGTGGAGAAAAACATTAAAAAAAAGCTAGGTACAGCCATTACTGGAGAAACCGCTAGTTTTATCACTCTAAAAGCACCTCCTGCTGGCAGAGAATTAGTTTTCATTTCATTCATTACATATAATGTAAGCGCAACTTGTGTAGATTTAAAAAGGCATGACTGCTTCATTTTGGTGTGTATTTGTATACTTTAACCATCTAATCAATCTCAGCATGCTTTAATTTGGTGTCGCTAGACGTTTGCATCACTAAGGTTAAATTAGCCTAAATCTTTCTTTGGCCTGCGCTCTGGAAGTGATCTGTTAAAATCTAATAAACTCTAATTACTCAAACTAAAACTAAACTATATAAAAACTAAATAGAAATGTTCACAAAATAAAAACTAAACTAAAACTAACAAAATTATTAATGAAACTAATAAAAACTATAAATTTTATTGCAAATTTGAAAATGATATTAAAATAAAACCAATTTAAAAATGCTAAACTATAATAACCTTGGTCTCCAGCAACATTTCCAGTTTTTGTTATTGTTCGATTTTTTTGTTTTCTGCAGCGACTCGGAGCACTTTTCATACCCTTTTTTCTGGCTGAAGCACATTTGTTTCAATCTATAAGAATAATCAGCCTACACTACCAGTCAAAAGTTTTTGAACAGTAAGATTTTTAATGTTGTTGTATTTTTATTTTTAAGAATTCTCTTCTGCTCAACAAGGCTGCATTTATTTGATCCAAAGTACAGCAAAAACAGTAACAGTTTGAAATTTTACCATTTAAATAGATTCTAAAATTTAATTTATTCCTGTGATCATACATAGCTAAATTTTCAGCATCATTACTCCAGTCTTCAGTGTCACATGATCCTTCAGAAATCATTCAAGAGTGAAAAATGTAAGGGGGTCTTCCGTACTTCCGTACCCACTGTGTATGTATGTATGTATGTATGTATGTATATATACACACACACACACACACACACACAAATAAAACTAATAAATAGGCCTATACGAGAAATATATTTTTACTTAAATAATAAATTAAGAAAATTAAAGAAACTGTGGAACAAGTAGACTAGTATGCAGAGTTTCGATTCATTTTTGTGCTGCACGAAAGGAAACCAGACGGCAGAAAGCCGGATCGTATTTTTCTTTAGGCTTATTTTACAAAAGCACAAAGATTTGTTTTTATTGTGAATGTGCACAAATAAAGGCAAACCTTTTACAATTCCGATTATCTTTATGACTAAAAAGAGTAGTTTCTTCCACTGTTAGAAGGAAAAAATTCAAGTGATTGCCGGCGCCGCATGCACGCACACAGTTAAACTTTGCTACCTTGACAATGCAGCCTGTTCATTATCATAATAAAATACAGTCAGTCAAACATATGGAAAAAAAAAACAAATCTGTGCCGTTAAGCGTTATCACTGTACCGCCGTGATGTTATGCAAAACATTTTGTTTTACGTGGATATTGGAACGTGAACGTGAGTGAAGTAGGCTACATAATAAATAATAATTTGCCATTCAAATACATCGCGAATACGGAAACATTTGGATTTGAGTGGAATGAGAGACCCAACGTCAGTTTCAGTTTCGTTTGAGCCTAAATTAATTCGTTTTGGCTTGTCGTTTATATTGCTATAGCTTCTTATTTTTAATTCTTGTTCTTTTCTAAATACTGTTAATTGAAATGATTTGTTGTGGAGTGAGGGGAACTAAAATAGCCTAGCTATGTTTACAGTGTTTATTATAATGTTTGTAAACATTTCACGTCGGCATTAGGCCTATTTCTGAATGAAATAATAAAATGCGACTTGTTTTTTTTTTCCCTATAAAAACAAAAAAAAATGTATATGCATAGCGTATTTTAACCATGCAGCAAACCTTTTTAAATATTTTGATAAATTACTGGAAAAAAAAACTATTACTAATTAGTACCTATTAAGCTCAGGCACCCAATTAAGCACACTTCCATTTTTGAGATCAGATTATAAAAAGAAAAAATGTATTATCCTACCTGATGTCTTAACCAATTGATGTGTTTGTTACTATATACCTCCTGTAATTTCAAGTCAATTAGATCAGTGCACACTGAGATATGGGTCTCCGTATGTTCACACTGTCTGGCGGCCATTTTGAAAGCTGTCTGAAAACTTTCACCAAAAGAGGAGCCCCTTAAATGTGCTTTTTTTTTTTTAGATGTTTAAGCCTTTATTTTGGGTTAATTTCACTACTTATTGTAAAATTAAGAGATTAATGTTTAGACTTTTGCATATTATAACCTAGAACTTGGATGTGGGAAATAATTACATTAGATCCAAAAGATAGTTTTAGCAGTATAGCGCAGATGTTACAGAACACAGTTAGCTGACTAGCTGTATAAGATTGCGTGCTATGCTAATATATTACTTCACAGGCATTACTGGCTTGTACTTTTACATCCATAATATTATAAATTGACAGTTTATTGCTGGTGTGTGGTTTTACAGTGCTGTAATTTTTAAAAATTTCATATTTTAAGGTGAGCTTAAAGGTTGCACTACTATGAAAATCACACAGCTTCAGTGTGACATCAATAAGAAAAAGTATAATTTCATAGATATTGTTAATAATAGTTGTTCATATTAAAATATGTATGAACTTAATACATGACCTAGACTATTTATTTAGCAAAATCTTGTAATTTTAATAAATTACATGAAATTTATTACAAATTGTTGCTGCTCCAATTAAGCTCAGTGTGCTCTCTTTAAGCTCTTCCACGTTGAACGCCTATGTAAATACTTCATAAACATACTTTAAATATTAACTGATGGTTGTCACTTTAAGTTAAGTTAATCGATTTTCTATAGATAATTTCACTACTTATTGTAAAATTAAGAGATTAATGTTTAGACTTTTGCATATTATAACCTAGAACTTGGATGTGGGAAATAATTACATTAGATCCAAAAGATAGTTTTAGCAGTATAGCGCAGATGTTACAGAACACAGTTAGCTGACTAGCTGTATAAGATTGCGTGCTATGCTAATATATTACTTCACAGGCATTACTGGCTTGTACTTTTACATCCATAATATTATAAATTGACAGTTTATTGCTGGTGTGTGGTTTTACAGTGCTGTAATTTTTAAAAATTTCATATTTTAAGGTGAGCTTAAAGGTTGCACTACTATGAAAATCACACAGCTTCAGTGTGACATCAATAAGAAAAAGTATAATTTCATAGATATTGTTAATAATAGTTGTTCATATTAAAATATGTATGAACTTAATACATGACCTAGACTATTTATTTAGCAAAATCTTGTAATTTTAATAAATTACATGAAATTTATTACAAATTGTTGCTGCTCCAATTAAGCTCAGTGTGCTCTCTTTAAGCTCTTCCACGTTGAACGCCTATGTAAATACTTCATAAACATACTTTAAATATTAACTGATTAGCAAAATCTTGTAATTTTAATAAATTACATGAAATTTATTACAAATTGTTGCTGCTCCAATTAAGCTCAGTGTGCTCTCTTTAAGCTCTTCCACGTTGAACGCCAATGTAAATACTTCATAAACATACTTTAAATATTAACTGATGGTTGTCACTTTAAGTTAAGTTAATCGATTTTCTATAGATTCTGTCCACTCAAATCTACAGACTGGCTCTGGCCTTTGGCAACTAGCATCAACTTCTTCCGACTGTAAATCTGTGGAAAATCGGGGCAAAAATTATGTAGTGTATTCCAGCCTTAAGAGACTATAGATAAATTGACATCCATTTAAAAAGAGGTTTCATAATGAGGCTAGTTTCTGTGTTCATCCCCATGAATTAAATGTTTTATTGGTGTGTGTTTTATTTGATTTTTGAATGGGTTACTTAGCTGAACATGGACTAGTATAGATGTTGCAATGTGCTTAAATGACACTTCATTATGAATATATAACTGATCGACTTGAATGTCTTGTAGCTTGATTTTAGTGTTGTTGTTTTTTGTGATTGACTTTGTACCTTCAAAAAAATATTTTTACAATTATTTAAAAAAAATGTTCCTTAAAATAAACAATTTTTAATAAAACATTATGTGAGCTTAATGGGAACAGGGGTGTGCTTAAAGGGTACAAACATGTACCCATTAAGCACAGCCAGACTTTTTGAATTTAATGTATAATCTTAATTGAAATGCTTGTCATTAAAAATAAAAATTAAATATTGTGTGAGAGATTAATATTTTATTTTAACATAACGTTTTATACTGAAACCAATATCTTGTGCACTAAAAATGTCTCAATGTAGATTTTGGTGAGCTTAATAGGTACGTTTACCCTAACTGATTGTATTAATCGGTCAATTTTTACGGTCGGTTAACGGTAAAAATGAACATCCCTAATAATAATATTTGTAATGATATCGTCAAAGGCATCAGCCACAGGCGATCTCTCTGACTATTGTCGATACTATCGTCTATCGGCACAACCTTATAAAGGTGTGCTCACAATTAATGGTTGATGGTGTAAAAATATGTCCAGTGCACTATATAAAAATTAACGTGGTACCTTGCAATGCTGGAAGGTGTCCTTTAGGATGCCGAGAATGCAAGAGAGCAGAGAGCGAATGGCATCAAATGAGACGGACTCTTCAAAGGAACAGACATGATGCACACAGCCAGAGAGAGACTCAAGGGTCTGTCTGGGCCATCATCTGGCAAAAACACAACCGCAGAAATCACTATGACCAGCAAATAAAGACATTTTTATTTCTATTTCAATGGAGCATATTCAAACCTTCAAGATATTTCGGAAAAACACATGCAGCTCTGTGTTCTGACTAGAGAGGCCTCCAATTTGCTTGCTGATTTCTTCCAAAAGACTGGCAAACACTTTTACCACCTGTGGATCGTACATAACACATATAAACAGGCTTCCTGTTAAATATTTCAGGCTATAGAATATTTTCAGAAGCTTCATTTTACCGAACCTGCTTGTGATTATTTTAAGAATATCTGTGGAGATATTAAAAAAAAAAAAAGAAAGAATCAACAAAGTAGGTAATAAAAATAAAACATTAATTGAGAAAAGCAAATGAAAGCTTCCACAATTTAAAAACAGGAGCCTGTTGAAGATAATTTAATTAAATGATCACATGGACTCTTATTTTGCACTTTTGCTTTAACTTAGATATGCCAGGTCTAAAACAATTTCTTATTAATGACAGGTCAGACTTGTGTGCTCTTCCCAGCTGTCAGTGTCATGATGCATGGCGTTTAAGTGTCAAGGCCAATCTTACTCACTTGGTTACATAAATTACACTAAACTAGTCCTAAACAATCAAATACATGTGTATGTACATTCATACATTGCCTTAAACTACAAGTGAAATGAATTTGTGAAGGAAGTCAGGAAAGGATATAACTAGTTTGGGCAGGACCGTTTTGAGCTCTTGTTGACAGGTCTCCTAGTTCCACTGAGAGACCTCATCCAAAAGGGTCACTTGAGACAATTCAAAACACACCTGCACTGACAACAAAGTTGCAACTTAACTCGATTTTATATATTTACGAAACAAATAACTCGTCGATAAATCGATGTCCAAAAACATGTTTTCGTAGTAAAAGGGAACAGTTTTTTTATTCATTCAATCTGAAGCTAACTCAACTAACTTTAGCTTCACACACATTTTTCAAAACTGTTATCTATTTAGAACTTACCGACTCACTCAGAGGGAAACAATAGCGATTAATAAACGCGTTATTGTGATAATTATGGACAATAATGAGATCCTGTATACGTTACATATTTTGATCTTGTTTGAGATCTCCACATTCTTCTGGGCGATTTCATTCGTCAGCACTGCATGGGGTTTCTTTAAGAAATCAAATCCTGTTGATTGACTGTCCTAAGCAATATGTGTTCCTATTTAACGCCACACAATATAAAAATTCTCATTACATTTGTATTCGTTTTACGAGTACGCCAATAACAGTACAGCGTTTACGAATCCCCCTATAAAAGTGAAATTGGTATCGCTCCCAAGTCAACTTCGCGCCGTTTTCTGAAGTCCACAGTCGACGCAGCCATCTACCAGTAAATTTGAGAGCACTTCATGCTTCCTTCTGCTGACAAGCTTTATGGAGATGCTGATTTAATTTTCCAGCAGGACTTGGCACCTGCCCACACTGCCAAATGTACCAAAAGCTGGTTCAATGACCATGGTGTTACTGTGCTTGATTGGCCTGCAAACTCGCCTGACCTGAACCCCATAGAGAATCTATGAGGTATTGTCAAGAGGAAGATCTTGACCCCCAGACCCAACAATGCAGATGACCTGTCGGCCGCTATCAAAGCAACCTGGGCTTCCATTACACCGGAGCAGTGCCACAGGCTGATTGCCTCCATGCCACGCCACATTGATGTAGTAATTCATGCAAAAGGAGGCCCAACCAACTATTGAGTGCATAGAAATGAACATACTTTTCAGAAGCCTGAAATTTGTTTAAAATATCCTTTTTTTATTGATCTTATGTAATTTCTAATTTTCTGAGACACTGAATTTTGGGTTTTCATTATCTGTAAGCCATAATCAACAATTTCAAGAAATAAAGTCTTGAAATATTTCACTGTGTAATATATGCGTCATATAATATATGGGTTTCACTTTCTGAAATTAGTGACAAAATATTGACCTTTTTCATGATATTCTAATTTTTTGAGATGTACCTGTAAATCTGCAAAGACAGGCCACTTATTATATGCAACAAACTTCAAAAGCACTTGAAAAACACTGCACAAATACATACAGCACCACTGTTTTCTTTGTGGAACCTAAAAGCCGCCAACTGAAACTGGAGTTTGTCATCTTGCACTCTGGGCAGAAAGTTGGACATAGAGCCAGTATAATTTGCATCAGTGAACCAACTGAAACAAAAGTGGTTTCATGAGAACCTTGATTTCCACACTTGTACGAGAACTCCATAGATGTTCTTACCCATTATTCTCAATAAATTAATACATGGGAGCAGAGTTCACATTAGAGCCTGTAGTGGCAACACAGTGGTCCACAAATATACGAAGGGGAACATGGTTGTACTGTTTCACAGATGCCAGAATATTTAAGACCTCGCCCAGGAAGAAAACATTTGAAGGCCTTTCAAACATTCAGTCATCTTGGAGGTGAAAAAATTAAAAATAAAAAAAAAATTTTAAGTGCAACTCCATACTGATGAAAGTATTACTAATATAAAAGGAGGAAATACAAACCAGTCATGATCTTCAGGGAGAAGACAAGAGTGTCTTCTGCAACCTTGGTGGACACATATGGGATCCAAGCTGGCTGCCGTTCATTACTGCTCCCACTGCTACGGTGGCCGAGAAGTGAAAGCAAATCACAATTCTGAAAACACCACAACAAATTACAAAGTCTAAAAAACAAAATAACAATTCAGAAAGCACAACAACAATTCAGAAAACATTATAACAAGTCAGAAAACACAATGACAAATTCGAAAACAATAGAAGTCAGAAAACAACGACAAATCAGACAAACCAGAAAAGATAGGTATAGTTTGAGACAGCGCCATTGGTTTGGGATTACTCACCGCTGACTGGACGAGACATCGGTCAATCAACGTATACAGGGAAGAACCAGCCGAAGAACAGCAGAGTCCTGGTAGATAGTTTGGATATGGTATTAAAGTAGCTCAGTTTAAATGTATTGTATGAATTGCCCTTACTCTGGGCAATTTTGCAACTTTCTGGCAAAAGTTGAAATGCCTACCTTTTCCGGTTTGTCTGATTTGTCGTTGTGTTTTCTGACTTGTTATAATGTTTTCTGAATTGTTGTTGTGCTTTGTGAATTGTTATTTTGTTTTTTAGACTTGCATTTGCGTTTGTAATTTGTTCTTTTGTTTTCAGAATTGTGATTTGCTTTGCACTTCTCGGCCACCGTGCATTGCGTCTCCTGTAACGAAATACTTAATGTCCAAAAGACGAATCGTAAAGTTGCACTAGTAATTGAATTAAAAGAAAACATTTGACCTGGGGTAGTGGCATTCAATACCAACTGTAGCTCCACTGGACCTTACAATTGAAGTGCTTTGTAATTCTGCTGGTCTATAGTCAAGGGTAAAGATAGACAAGCTCATTGTCAGTCACCTGCAAGAGAGAAGGAAATTAGAAGCTGCTGAATAGGCAGGACTTCGGCAATGAGCACATTCACAACTTTGTTAAAAAGCCAGAAGACACACCAAAAGCTGAAAGATCAGAACTCTGGCAGCTGCATCCGAATTCACTACACCGCAGCCCCCTAGAGATAGAAGAGAGGGCTCAAGCAGCTGGCCAGTACTAAAGAAGTCCTGCTTCACTTCCACATGCACCCCATTTTCTCAACACTGGACAGCTATACTGTCGGAAGGTTGAGGCTGCTGCAACTCCAAGTTAAAGGGGTCATATGATGCGATTTCAAGTTTTCCTTTCTCTTTGGAGTGTTACAAGCTGATTGTGCATAGATAAGATCCCTGAAGTTGCAAAGACTAAAGTCTCATAACTAAAGAGATATTCTTTATCAAAGTTAAGACTCTGCCACGCCCCCCTAAAACGGCTCATTCTAACACGCCCCCACATATCTACCTCACTATGTGGAAATATTTGCATAATGCCACCCAAATGTGCACACAAAGAAAGAAGGCGTGGTTTCAGTAACCGCAGTTAGTGTTGAAGCAGCCATGTCAGGGAGACGCTGTGTGTTTCTAGGCGAACGCAATAGCAGTTTATTTGGCCTTCCAGAAAGTAGATGCATTTAGGAATCTTTAAGATCACTTACAACAGAACAGCAATGCATTTTATGGACGACCGTTTCGTGAACCTAGGATGAGGTAATTCTGACTTTGCTATGACAATCTGGAGCTTCTCAATCAGCTACTGTTTTGTTATTAGTTTAAGTATTTGCTATTGACTGTTCAAATGTGGAGTTTTGCGCATCGTGTGCGTGCGCGAGAGAGAGAGGCTTCATCACCGTGTCTGTCACGCGACTGTCTTTACATTTCTTTTGAAAGATGAAGCTCGCGATTATGGTAAGGGGCGTTACATTTCAGACGAGTGCTTGCGGTGTTCGGCCAATCACAATGCACTGGGTCAGCTGGCCAATCAGAGCAGACTGCGCTTGTCGGAAGGAAGGACTTTGTAGAAAACGAAGCGTTTGAGAAAGGCGGGGCAGAGAGGACCTGCAATAATGTACAGCATTTGAAAAATAATGCGTTTTTTGAACATTAAAGCATGTCAACATATTCTGTTACACCAAATACACAAAATAATGATCTTTAAAAAAAAGCATCATATGACCCCTTTAAAATCCAGCTGTACTGGCTCTTCTGGGAACTTCCAGGTCAACTCCCTGACAGGGCCCAGCAATTCTTGTTTGGACTGAATACTTGAAGGTGCCAGATCTGTAGTAAGTGGGGCCAGCTGGGGCCTCGGAGATCAAAATTAATAAGGACCTTGGATTGGATCCCACTGCTCCCCAAGCAGAGAATCAACCCTTTGAGGTTCTTCCGTCAGCACCCGGGGATGAAACGCTCTGGGCGTTGGTCTGGCACTTTACACATGATCAACTGCAACAGCACTAAAAGCCCACGCACACACTGCCTAAGCCCCATTACCACAGCCATCATCTTACCACACAGCCACACTGCAGTAAGGTGTTGTAGCACTATTTTATAGTGTCATGAATACTATCCCCGCCCACCCCCAAACAAGCTTAATTGCTCTGTGGACCATCCTAATCACAGAATCAATGCCTCAGCTGCACTGAAGTTCACTCATTACACCCCGAAAACAAAGTGTAACAAATGTAAATTAAAAAACAAAGGAAACATTTTAGTGCTTCTGTTGCTTTTATTTTAAGATATACAGTTTTTGACCTAAGTTTTTGATAGTTATCTTGGGGATAGAGATATCATGAATATTTCTTACATTGTTAATGTCTGATGTGCTCTGGTCTCCACCACAAAAAGTTACTTTGAATGCACATATTCAACTTCCTCATAATCATATATTTATCTGTAATGAAGACTGATTGACTAACTTTAGATGAATGAAAATAATCCAGTGGTTCCTGTAAGTGAGTGCAGGAACAGGGGCTGCACATGCCTAAACTGATCAAATTACCAGAATACTGTCTGGAGATCATATAGTGGCTACCAACATTGTGTTTAACTATATGCCACACCTCTCTACTTCAAAGTGACACTTTCAGATTTTTCTTTTAACATCCTTGACGGTAAGTGCAAACACATGCGCCAGCCACATGTTAAGGGAAACAAAAGCCTATTAACAGAAGACTATGATGGCGATAACATCTACAGGAAATTCCAAATACAGCCCCATTATGTTCAAATAGACTCCAAACATGTCACAGGAAGATGGGAATTTCACAGGGAAAATAAATCGCAATTAGTCACAGCACTTTACATTGTTCAGCCTTAATACATAAGTTTTGTTCTAAATAAAAAAATAATACCTTGAATTTAAATGAATAAAGCTGTGGCATTGACACTGTAAAATTAAATCAAACCTTTTTTTCCTTTTTGAGAAGGCCTCTGCTAAAAAAAAACAAAACACTTTGCACTGGCACCTTTTAGGAAAACTTTAATTGAACAATGAATACACTATTTAGTGTAAAAATAGTCTTGCTGTGCAAGCTCTCTCGTTTAACCTCTTAATGGTAATAGACAATGAGGGTCATATTCAGGGTCTCAGGGTAGGCTAGAGGAAACTGGTAAAGGTTTCAACTTAAGAAACAGGATGGGAAAATCACTTATGTTCAAAACACATGCCATCTATAAAATAAGATCCATTAAGGGTTCTACTGAAAATCACACTATAACTATACAAATGTAAGACTTCACACAATAATGGGCCTTTACAATTTAATTGTAATGATTAAAACCGAGCGATTGAGTCAGTAAAATGTTTTCTCACCAAATATGAATCCAAACACTGAATGCTTGTATCTCAATGCCAAATTTCTCAATGAATTCCAGTAGCAAATTAGACATATGATGAATCATACAGACACTCTTTTATCTGTCCCTGATCTCTACACAGACACATTCCGTGATGGAGACAGGAGACTGGATATGTTTATCACTCTGCAAAACACATGCAGAGTTCCTGTGCAGGTTAGGCCTCGCTATCAAGGTCAGTGATCTAACCTCAACTTTGACACTGCTGACAGACCAGTGAGTGAACATTTATTTACTTTTATCCAAATGAAAATGAGGTACAGCTGAAGTGTTATCAAATTGTATACTTTCACAAAATGTTCATGCCCTTGAATTTAGAGTGATCAATTTAGACTTTTATTCCATAGTGATTTCATAGTCTTTGAAGACAGATTTGAGCTTTTCCACTGTGAGAGCATGGTCAGCCTTCCCATATCCCTAGAAAAAGAAAAGAAATGTGAGATAATCTCTTTAAAAGCAGGCTTTGACTCAAAACACCAAGAACATCTCTTAACAATTAACATTTGTATGAAAGATATGAAAGGCCCACCCTTGTTTTAATGCACTGCGGTTTCTTCACTTTACATATCCGGTCTATTTTAAGCATATTAAAGGGTCTCCTTATAATTATGAGATGTGATCTGATCTCGTATGACATTTATTTGAAATAAAGAAAGATAAATATCTGAATAGTAGGCCTACTTCTACCTTGTGTGCCTCTATGATACTATAGTTGTTGCAGGTGCCCACGTAACCCCTGCTGTAACTTCATGTCACAATATTAAGTGGTTGTTTTAATGGTTAAGGGTGTTACCGTAGACTCTCCAAACACCCGAAGTTTCTTTTCTGTGTTGTTGTGCTCAATCTTGCCACCACCAAGACAACTACACTCCAGTCCCAAAGCCTCCATAGCAGGATTCACTTTTTCAAATATGTGATCTAAATAAAAAAATTGAGTGATGTAATGAACCATTCCAGAAGTGATCATGTTTATTCTGAGATCTGCTGTAAGTTTCAATCTGGTGAGACTGACAACAGTTGAACACACCAACAAAACACATTCCTACAGCGGCTAGTACTATATCTTCTTCAAAACTTAGCATGTCAATCAAGCCTCAAAATTAATTCAATGATACCGGTCAATCATTTATACTGACGTTTTTTATATTGACACGTTACTAGATGTTTCCCTCAATGCCCATAAACAGTGATGAACAGAATGTTCAATGGATGTTACCAGTTGATTTATAAATACTGCTGAGCTCGGTGAGCTGGCTGAGGATACCGTTAACTCGCTGGCTTGCAGAAACAGACAGTCGCAAGCGTGCACACTTACTGTGGTACTCCGCAGTTTTAGTTCCCCTCACTATCACTTTTTGTTCCGTTCCACCTTTAACCTTTATGTTCACTAATATGTATTTAAACTTTCCTTCCGGATCAATGTCGACATCGGGCACTTTGCTCAGAGCGTCTGCCATCTTCGCTGTGGCAGCTGCAGGCAACACTCAGACGAACCTTATACAGTCATCACGCGCGCCAGTATGCTATATCAACAGACTCCAAACCGGAAATACGTAATACAAATAAGATGAAGATAAATGTAAATTAGAACGAATGAGTGAATTAATGGATTAATATTGGTAGAAACTTAAATAAAAAAAAAACGTTTTTGAAGAAAGGGGCAGAATCTATCAATGGAGTAAATTAATTAGTACAAAATATAAATTCAGACATTTTTTTTTTATTATTCAATGGATGTTACCAGTTGATTTATAAATACTGCTGAGCTCGGTGAGCTGGCTGAGGATACCGTTAACTCGCTGGCTTGCAGAAACAGACAGTCGCAAGCGTGCACACTTACTGTGGTACTCCGCAGTTTTAGTTCCCCTCACTATCACTTTTTGTTCCGTTCCACCTTTAACCTTTATGTTCACTAATATGTATTTAAACTTTCCTTCCGGATCAATGTCGACATCGGGCACTTTGCTCAGAGCGTCTGCCATCTTCGCTGTGGCAGCTGCAGGCAACACTCAGACGAACCTTATACAGTCATCACGCGCGCCAGTATGCTATATCAACAGACTCCAAACCGGAAATACGTAATACAAATAAGACGAAGATAAATGTAAATTAGAACTAATGAGTGAATTAATGGATTAATATTGGTAGAAACTTAAATAAAAAAAAAACGTTTTTGAAGAAAGGGGCAGAATCTATCAATGGAGTAAATTAATTAGTACAAAATATAAATTCAGACATTTTTTTTTTATTATTGTTGTTGTCTGGTTCTTCATACAGTTTAAGTCAAGCTTGAAAAAATTAAAATGAGCTTGTCAGTGTGACATTGTGCCTGTTATCTCCCTCTCACAACCTCTTCCTTTCTACAGACATGCCGACTTTCCCTCCCGCCCACATCAGCATAGCTACTGTATCTAATCAAAATAGGCCTAATTCCTGTGCTTCTTGTTTTAGGAAATTTTTCCATGTTGTTCATCTAGAATAAAATGAATAAATAAAAAATCCCAAATGAATGCCATAAAAGATTAATGAAAGAGGATCATCCAGGACGTTGTGCATTTTCACCAACACCAAAAATGTCTGATTGTTTGTTTTGTACGCCTTGTTATTGTTATATGAAGTTTATTTAAGTTTTGATGTTATCAATTTAACAATTACTGCTACTTTTCCATTGCCTTTTATGTAGAGATTTTATTGCTTAAACCATGACCCAGACTTTCAGTCATACACTGAGAACTGAACTGAATCTATCATAAGCCTAATATCATCATAAAAATGTTTATTAACCTACATTTTAAAAACTGTGATAATCCAAAGCACAATCATTAACCTTTCAAGTATTTATTGTGAAAATGTTTTTTATTTGCAACTGTCCCTTAGCTGTGACATCATTTCTATCAGATACATTTGCCCAAATAAAACAATAAATATCACGTGTAGAATAACACAATTTTTAATTGTGCAGCTTTTCCTAGCAAGCTGTACTTTTGAAACAGAAAGTCAGACTTTTTTTTTCTAATATTTTTTCAATGTTATTTGCATCATCATCATTTCCACATGTACAATTTTAATTCATTCATTCTGCTTCTAGCCCAGTCTAAGATGTGATAACTATATCATTGTAAATAAATTCATCCACTCTGATCATTCAGGTGAATAAAAAGAATAGAAACAATCATCCTTCATTGGAGATGTTTATATCAGATTTGTTTTTAAATGGATATGTTTGAATGAGTTTTTTATCAATTAGATAAGTTAACTCTCACAAATTATTTTGACACACATTTATTATTATTCTTTTCTCTTCTTTGCTTACTAGTAATTTTCCGGTGCCCTCATGGCAGCTATTTCTATACACATTAAATACACATTATATACAGTACATATTATATTTCAAACACATTAAACAGAGTGGCATCCAAAAAGGGTCAAGTCACACAGAAATAAAGCTGCAAAAACTCAAACTTCAAAACGAGAAACCTCTGGGGATCTTAAGTACAATAACAGCTTTTAAACAAAGGAAATTTGAAACAGGCCAGATAGGTTTAATTACTAAACAAATATGTCTCACTTTCACGTACAATGATTCCTGTCTTACTTTTGATTTTTACTTAAACTGAATTGTAAATATTCGTATGGGTGTTCCTTGTAATAAGTGTTATTATTATTGTTATGCTTACTTTTGCATGATCAGTTTGTCAAATTAATTCATTGTCTTAAAATGTTATGGTATATTTTCCATGTCAGTTGCAACACAGAGTAGAAAAAGTCACCATTAATTGTATTTCCAAGTAACTGGGAAGAAACAGTAAAGGCACCAATGGAATATTACTGGCAACAATTCCTAGTGATTCCCCTCTCGACCCATTATATAATTTTTTCCTTTACAAACAGAGCTGAAAATATTCAGGAAATGTGAGTGTCTCTGCCATCAGATCTCCCTGTTGATTACTTTTTCACACCAAAAAGTGAAAGTTGTAATTGTATACACACAAAAAATAAATAAATACATTTTATACAATTAAAAAAAAAAATCATCCTGAAAGTGTTATTTCTATTTCTGAATATACTGAGAAAATATGCATTCCTCCTGCTATGGCCATATCAGCACTAAAAGCTCTACAGTATTTCCTGAGAGGTCACTTCCTAGCAAACTAACGCCTCGAGAGTGTAAAAAAGAGAAAGTGTTTCCTCCTTGAGTTAGAGAGGGGTATTTCCACAAATTAGAATTCCATTGCTTTTGCTGGCTGATGTCACAAGTGGATCCGGGAAAGGAAGTTCTGAACCATAGCTGCATGAGCTCCTTTATAAATACCCCAACAGAGAGAGATTACCAGACCAGATTCTCAAATCAGAACCATCATATTAGTAGAGAAGTGCAGAGACGACTATTAAGAGGACCATTTCATAGCTGTACAGCTGACAATGGTACGTAAAGCATTTAAATTATGCATTTCTATAATTTTAGTATCAATAACTATTATGTTCATACAGTTGATATAATTCTTTAATTTTGCAGGGTATCTTCAACAAAGTATCATTGCAATTTTTGGCTTCCCTTGTTCTTATTTCTTCAGGTAAGAAAGCAAACCGTACTAGTGTAAAAACTCAACTGAGTATATACAACCTCTAAACATAGTTTACTCAAAGTTGCAATGGTTTAATTCTGCAGTGTTAAACTTATGGAGAGGCACTGAAGGCTGGTCATACAATTCCTCAACGTACACTATGAACTGGGAATCTGCCAGACACTGGTGCAGGCAGCATTACACAGACATGGTAGCCATCCAGAACAAAGAAGAGATTTATCACCTCAACAGTATCCTTCCAAAAGTCAGCGGATATTACTGGATTGGCATTCGTAAAATTAATGGCAGTTGGACCTGGGTGGGAACTAATAAGACACTTACCAAGGAAGCTGAGAACTGGGCAGATAAGGAGCCCAATAATGGAAGGAATAATGAAGACTGTGTGGAAATATACATTAAAAGAGGGAAAGATGAAGGCAAATGGAATGATGAATCCTGCTTGAAGGAGAAGACTGCACTCTGCTACACGGGTAGGTAGTCTTTATGCAATTCTAAAGTTTTTCAAGGCAGGAGTTCACAAACTTTGGGGGGCTAGGGACCCCATAAAGGGGAGAAAAAAAATTCCAAGGATCGCCTTATAATTATAACAGTGATTAAGCATATGCATACTACAATTAACCACTTAGATGACATTTTTTTTCTGTTTTAATTTTTCTGGATTTTTCTTTAATGGGTAAATTAAACTGTCATAATCTAAAAGCATATTTGATTTGATGAGATTTCATTAACTGAATAATAAAACTTTAATGTAACAACAATTTATCAACTTTTATTTTATAACTTATTTAACTATTGCTTAATTTTTTGTCAAACAAAGTGGTGCATAACAGAGCTTTACTGTTAAAATTATGCTGCTTTTGATTTATTCATCCATGTTTTGCCAAATTCCGTAACATTCCACATTACAAAGTCAATTCCATTTTATGACCACATTTTCCCTATTGTGGAAATCATATGGCCCTAATATTATTTTGCGGACCCCCTGGCAATGGGTTGTAAGGTCTTCCAACCTATGCATTTTTCAATTAAAATGAAAGAAAGGTCATTCTGCTGTATTCATTGAATAAACACATTCATTATTGTAATGTAATATAATATAAGTAATTATTAATTTTTTCTTTCTCAGCATCCTGCAAAGACAACTCCTGTGTCAGTGGTCAAGGAGAGTGTGTCGAAACCATAAACAGCCATAAATGCTCATGCTTTGGGGGTTTCTATGGAGAGCGATGTGAAAATGGTGGGTAATATTTCTCTAGATACTGGTAATATATCTATGTTAAAAATTAAACGTGTGAAATGTAACCATGTTACCTGTTTTCTGATTTTCAGTTGTAAAATGCAAACCAGAGGATGTCACCTCACCAGATCGTGCTAGTGTCCACTGCTCTCATCCTTATGGAAATTTCTCATATGACTCTCAGTGTGAATACTCCTGTGAAGAAGGTTATGAACTAAAGGGTTCCAGTATGACAAGATGCACTTCTACCACAGAGTGGTCAAACAAACCACCAACCTGTGAACGTGAGTTGAATTTACACTGAGGAACATTTACAGACGCTGTTCAAACCTGCTTAAATTATTTACACTTTCCTTTGACATGTCTATGAATCTTTTTGCAGTTGTTCAATGTCAAGAGCTGATCAGTCCACAGGATGGCAAAATGCACTGCCAACATCCTATCGGCCGGTTCAGCTATCAATCCGCCTGTGAGTTTATATGTGAAGAAGGATACATGCTGCAAGACTCCAGCTCCTCTACACTGTTCTGTGGGGCAACGGGACGCTGGAATCATTCACAACCCACTTGTGAAAGTAAGACGGGTTTAAATTTACTTAGAATTTTTTTTTATTACAATAGTTATACAATATCTCTGCTTTTGGAGTTTAATGATGATTCTCTTTTTCTGATTTTCAGTTATAAAATGCAAACCAGAGGACGTCACCTCACCAGATCATGCTAGTGTTCACTGCTCTCATGAAAATTTCTCATATGACTCTCAGTGTGAATACTCCTGTGAAGAAGGTTATGAACTAAAAGGTTCCAGTACGACAAGATGCACTTCTACCACAGAGTGGTCAAGCAAACCACCAACCTGTGAACGTGAGTTGAATTTGCATTGTAAAATAAAAATGACTAATTTGATCAGATGCTTTTAAAAACACTTTGACTTTTTTGCAGTTGTTCAATGTCCAGAGCTGACTGAACCACAGAAGGGCCAAATGCAGTGTCAGCATCCAATAGGCATCTTCAGCTATCAATCCACCTGTGAGTTTATGTGTGAAGAAGGATACACTCTGCGAGACTCCAGCTCCTCTACACTGTTCTGTGGGGCAACGGGGCGCTGGAATGATTCACAACCCACTTGTGAAAGTAAGAAGGGCCTAAATTAACGTAAAACATCTATTACAATAGTTCAGTAGTAGTTCTGTTCTTTGCTCTTTAACATCTCTACTCTTTGAGTTTAATGATGATTATTTTTTCTGATTTTCAGTTATAAAATGCACCCCAGAGGACGTCACCTCACCAGATCATGCTAGTGTCCACTGCTCTCATCCTTATGGAAATTTCTCATATGACTCTCAGTGTGAATACTCCTGTGAAGAAGGTTATGAACTAAAGGGTTCCAGTACGACAAGATGCACTTCTACCACAGAGTGGTCAAGCGAACCACCAACCTGTGAACGTGAGTTGAATTTACACTGAGGAACATTTACAGACGCTGTTCAAACCTGCTTAAATTATTTACACGTTCCTTTGACATGTCTATGAATCTTTTTGCAGTTGTTCAATGTCAAGAGCTGATCAGTCCACAGGATGGCAAAATGCACTGCCAACATCCTATCGGCCGGTTCAGCTATCAATCCGCCTGTGAGTTTATATGTGAAGAAGGATACATGCTGCAAGCCTCCAGCTCCTCTACACTGTTCTGTGGGGCAACGGGACGCTGGAATCATTCACAACCCACTTGTGAAAGTAAGACAGGTTTAAATTTACTTAGAACATTTTTTTATTACAATAGTTATACAATACAGTATCTCTGCTTTTGGAGTTTAATGATGATTCTCTTTTTCTGATTTTCAGTTATAAAATGCAAACCAAAGGACGTCACCTCACCAGATCATGCTAGTGTCCACTGCTCTCATGAAAATTTCTCATATGACTCTCAGTGTGAATACTCTTGTGAAGAAGGTTATGAACTAAAAGGTTCCAGTACGACAAGATGCACTTCTACCACAGAGTGGTCAAGCAAACCACCAACCTGTGAACGTGAGTAGAATTTACACTGTAAAATAAAAATGACACATTTGATCAGATGCTTTTTAAAACACTTTGACATCTTTTTGCAGTTGTTCAATGTCCAGAGCTGATCAAACCACAGAAGGGCCAAATGCAGTGTCTCCCTTCAATGGACATCTTCAGCTATCAATCCACCTGTGAGTTTATGTGTGAAGAAGGATACACGTTGCGAGACTCCAGCTCCTCTACACTGTTCTGTGGGGCAACGGGACGCTGGAATCATTCACAACCCACTTGTGAAAGTAAGACGGGTTTAAATTTACTTAGAAAAACCTTTATTACAATAGTTCAGCAGTAGTTCTGCTCTTTGCTCTTTAACATCTCTGCTCTTGGAGTTTAATGATGATTATTTTTTCTGATTTTCAGTAATAAAATGCAAACCAGAGGATGTCACCTCACCAGATCATGCTATTATCCACTGCTCTCATCCTTATGAAAATTACTCATATGACTCTCAGTGTGAATATTCCTGTGAAGAAGGTTATGAACTAAAGGGTTCCAGTACGACAAGATGCACTTCTACCACAGAGTGGTCAAGCAAACCACCAACCTGTGAACGTGAGTTGAACTTACACCGAGGAACATTTAAAGATGCTGTTCAAACCTGCTTAAATTATTTACACTTTCCTTTGACATGTCTATGAATCTTTTTGCAGTTGTTCAATGTCAAGAGCTGATCAGTCCACAGGATGGCAAAATGCACTGCCAACATCCTATCGGCCGGTTCAGCTATCAATCTGCCTGTGAGTTTATATGTGAAGAAGGATACATGCTGCAAGACTCCAGCTCCTCTACACTGTTCTGTGGGGCAACGGGACGCTGGAATCATTCACAACCCACTTGTGAAAGTAAGACGAGTTTAAATTTACTTAGAAAAACCTTTATTACAATAGTTCAGCAGTAGTTCTGCTCTTTGCTCTTTAACATCTCTGCTCTTGGAGTTTTATGATGATTATTTTTTCTGATTTTCAGTAATAAAATGCAAACCAGAGGATGTCACCTCACCAGATCATGCTATTATCCACTGCTCTCATCCTTATGAAAATTACTCATATGACTCTCAGTGTGAATACTCCTGTGAAGAAGGTTATGAACTAAAGGGTTCCAGTACGACACGATGCACTTCTACCACAGAGTGGTCAAGCAAACCACCAACCTGTGAACGTGAGTAGCATTTATATTATGCAAACAAAAAGACGTCTGATGAATATTTTGCAATCGCTCCTTTGAAAAAAACTCTCATGAAAACTGTCTGATCCTTTAATAAATTTCCCCCTTTCCTCACAGTTATTCACTGCCCAGCCATTGACAGTCATGTCAATGGAGAGCTGAGCTGCACTTCCAGCTTTAAATATGGGAGCAAATGCAGCTTCAGTTGTGCTGAAGGATTCCACCTCCAGGGAGCTTCAGAAATCAGCTGTACAAAAGCAGCAAAGTGGAGTCAGGAACCACCTCGCTGTGAAGGTAATCAATAAACGTTTTCCTAATTTATGAATTTGCAGGTTAGTTCATTGTATTTAAAAAAATAAGTTAGCCTAAGTGAGTTTTATCATACTAAACACTTTTTCAATTCTGTAGCAGTGCTCTGCCCACAGCTTTCTGAGCCGATCAATGGGCATATGAACTGCTCATCTGAAGAACCCACCTTTGGCACCTTCTGCATCTTCAGCTGTTATGAAGGCCACCAACTTGAAGACCACAGTAACGAGATAGTGATGTGCAACTACAATGGGAGCTGGTCAGGGGAAGTGGCGGTGTGTCAAGGTAAACAGCTGATAATGACTGGGATGCAGATAAGCCATTTGGTTGATGAAGTGAGAAAGACATTCTAGTGTAGGGGTGGCGAACTCCGGTCCTGGAGAACCGCAGCCCTGCAGAGTTCAGCTCCAACCCTAATTAAAACTCACCTGCCTGTAGCTTCCTAGTAACTGTTCAGACCTTGATTATCTTTGATTAGGGTTGAAGCAAAACTCTGCAGGGCTGCGGCTCTCCAGGACCAACGTTTGCCACCCCTGTTCTATGGCTTATTTCATTTTATTTGTATTTTCAGCTCTTGCATCGCTCTTCAAAGCAACAGAAGTGACTCTTGGTGTTTCAGGCGCTATCAGTGTCTCCGGTCTGGGCTTAGTCCTCTGGATACTGAAGAGACTGAGGAGAAAATGTGAGTCAAACAGTCTACTGAGTTTGTGAACATGTTCTAATTCTTTAATAATATACTGAAAATTATGTCTTTTTGTTTCCAGCTAACAATTTTGACCTGAACAGGTGAGATATGTCTCTTTTTTTGCAGTTATATTGTTCTTGTATCATTACTGTCATTATTTATCACTTTTGGTACATACAGGACTATATCTGCTTTTGTCTGTTTCATTTTTAGTACCTTGGATATTGAGGATCCACCACAGTTTTATAAGAACAGTGTTGACAGTCTCATATAGAGCAAAATAGCATCAAATAGCATACAGCATATCCGGTGAGCATATATTCCTCATGCACATATACAGGCCAGTATGTGTAAAGATAGCGATGTAACATATTCCAGTGAACAATTCATTGAAAAACTCAATTCTTCTTCACGGGACTCACAACTGCCTCACTGGACATAAACATTTATGTCATCACAATTGATTTAAGGCAACAGTCCTAACTGAATGTGATTTTTACTTCCCAATGGAAGCTTTTATGATTTACTTGACTGAACATATTGTTCTGTACTGTATAAATGTACTTGTTTTTATGCTATTAATATACACATCTTTTTGTACTATTTATTGTTCCAAAACTGTATTTGTCCTATTAAACTATTTGTACATGTAAATCAATAAAGTGTGAAGTGTGACTCTCTACAACTTTACGAAAAAACAATTTTTTTTTCTTTACGAAAAAGCATTTTTCAAAATCAAAACATGAATACACATTTATGTGATTGATCATTCCATCTGAATGATCAGCAGTATAATTGAATCTTAACACCTAAATAAAGGCTAGAATTGAGGTCACTGTACACTGTAAGTACAGTTATTGCAGTGAAAGGTTTTGTTCAAATAACCAAGCCCAGGTCATGTTCATCTGGACATATCCTGTGACGGACTTTCCTTCAAGCTGTATATAATCATCAAGTGTTTGTTTTATATTTTAGAGAGTTTGCTTTTTCAGAAATGCCTTTCAGAGGTCAAGGTCTTCTGAATGATCCTTGCCATAAATTACCCACATTTAATTATTTTATTTATTTTTTGTGATGAGTTTAGTCTTCTAATCATTCAATCATAATCATCTAATCAATATACGCATCTCAGCACCATTCTCTTTGTGCAAGTGATGATTTGACAAGATAAAAGAACATATAAGTTAACCAGCATCTCTTGACATTTCTTTTAGGCTGAAGAAAGAAAGACATCTACATATTGAAATGCCTGGGGATGAGTAAATGAAAATGAATGTCTGGAAATGTTCATTTTTGGGAGAACTATGCCTTTAATCTATTTGTAAATGTAAACAAAGTTTGACTTTCATGATGTCATGGGTGTTTCAATGCATTTCCCACTTTTAGCTGAATGCCTAAATCTCCCAAAGCATAAATGTATAATTTTTCAACACCAATGTATAAAAAATAAATAGTAAGTGTGATTGATCGTTCTATTTGTAGGATGATCAGCTGTATATTTGAATTTTAACACCAAAATTAAGCCTGGGATTGAAGTCTCTGTTCTCTTCGTTTATCTTTCATCACCTTTAAGTGCATACAGCCATTAGCATTGTGAATGCAGTGAAAGGTTTTGTTTAAATGACCCAGGTCATGTTCATCTGGACGTATCCTGTGACTGTCATTCCCTGAAGCTGCGTATAATCAGGGAGTGTATGTTAGCTTTTACAGAAATACCTTTCAGAGGTTAAAGTGATCCTGTAATCATTATATGCAACTCAGCACCATTCTATTTGTGCAAGACAGAATTTTACGAAAAGATAAAAGACCATAGAAAAGATAAGCAATTTCCAAAAAGTGGCATTCTTTCCCAGGTTGTTACATAATGTTTATTCTTTTGAACCGGTGAGAAAACATCCTGCAATTTAATGCTAATGACTATATATATGGTGGAAAAACCCACTTTGCCCACAGTTATCAGAGCATATTTGAGAACGGACTGTTGAAATGCAACTAGAGCTGCGATGTACAATATTCTACTAACGACAAGTGCCTCTGTCGAAAGGAGACTAAAGAGAACCATGGTATGCATTTATTATGAAATTTGCATTTCATTTGAACCTTTTTGGTTCAATACAAGCCTTTAAATGTACTATCCATTTATACTAGCAATTAAGTGGCTGTTTTTATTGTTCAGGCTGGAGGTGTTGTGGTGCTTAAAACGACATCTGTGCACATAAGAGTTTTGATACATCTCTGCTTCATATTGGGTAAGTGAATTCTACATTCATCTTCCTTCCAGAATAAAATAAATGTGAGAAATAAATTTAACTTGAACTTTTGATGGACAATATTTTAGTCAGTGTTGAAGGATGGACGTATTACTGGACAGACAACAAGACAATGTCCTGGAATGAGACAAGAAAGTGGTGTCAAAATCATTACACAGACATTGTGATGGTCCACAATGAAAATGTAACACGTTTCCTTAAAGAAAATGTGAAAAACAGAACATCTCCCTACTACTGGATTGGAATGCAAAAGATCAATGGCACTTGGATGTGGGTTGCCAATGGACAAATCATGAAATATCAAAACTGGGCAACCAATGAGCCCAACAACAACAAGTCTAATGAAAACTGTGTGGAATTGTACACCAGCAAAACAAACAATAATGGAAAGTGGAACGATGACAACTGTCAATTGGCAAAGTATCCTTTATGCCAAAAAGGTAAGGAGTTGGAGATGAAAGGTGCCTTACTTGTTCAATTAGTTGATTCATTTCCGGTTGGAGCACATATTTTTATGTATTTTGAAAAATATATAATAGAGTCTAATAGAGACGTTTCTGAGAGAGAAAATCTGAGTGTTTTATAGTCCAGAAAGAATTTTTTTTAATTGATCGAGGTATTTTCTTTCAGCACACTGTCCAAATGATACATGCACTGATAGAGAGGACTGCAAAGAGCAAGTCAGCAGCTTTACCTGTGTGTGTAAACCAGGTTTCTCTGGGCCAAAGTGTGAAACAGGTCAGAACAAACATTATTTCAACAGATAAATAAATGCAAAGTGTAATATATATATATATATATATCTTCTGAGGAAGTGAAATATAAGAATTGTGAAGTGAAAAATCTGCTGAGGAAGTGAAACATATTATAATTTATTGGTGGTTTTCAGCTGGTGGCTCACGACCCAGGGTCTGTTCTGATGCAGGGAAAAAACAATGTTGAATTGACAAAATGATATATAATCCTGCATGTATAATTTTATGATAACCTTATATATTTCACCCAAAAAAATGAAAATTTGCTGAAAATGTACTCACCAACAGGCTATCCACGATGTAGATGAGTTGTTTCTTCATCGGAACAGTTTTGGAGAAATTTAGCATTACAGTACATCACTTGCTCACCAATGGATCTTCTGCAGTGAATGGGTGCAGTCAGAAAGAGAATTCAATTACCTGATAAAAACATACATTTCTCCAATCCTCTGATGAAGAAACAAACTCATCTACATCTTATGTTCTAAGGATGAGTAAAATGTCAGCAAATTTTCATTATTGGGTGAACTACTCTGAAATATTCCTAGATCATGCAGTAATTTTTTTTTCTCTCCAGTCGTTTCATGTGATCCACTCTCTGCACCACTACATGGCAGGATGAATTGCTCCGGTCTATTTGGGAATCATTCCTTCAACTCAAACTGTACATTTTCTTGTGCTGGTGGTTATAAACTGAATGGTACAGCTGAGCTCAAATGCAATTCCTCAGGTGCATGGAACTCACCACCACCTTCATGTGCAGCTGCAAAAGGTATTTCAAAGTTATGAATCTGTGTTTACATCAAAATTTATTTTATGTAAATATATGCATATAGTACAGTACAGAAATGATGATTTTGTAAGTCCATGCATTTTCTTTCAGTACAATGTCCAGAGGACTGCAAAGAACAAGTCAACAACTTCACCCGTGTGTGTAAACAAGGTTTCTCTGAGCCAAAGAGTGAAACAGGTCAGAGCAAACATTATTTCAACAGACAAACAAATGTAAATGAACCAAAGTTATGATTCTGTTTACAACAAAATTTAAATATATGCATGGAAGATTAAGCTGTAATTTTTCTGTTGTAGCGGAGTGTTTTCCCATTCTTTTTTTTGGTGGTGGATTAATGAACTGTAGTGAAGGACGTGACGGCATTAGATCTGCCTGTAGAGTACAGTGTCCACCTGGATATTTGCAGATGGGTTTTGCTGAGTTCACCTGCAGAGCTGATGGCACAAGGAAGTCTTCATTTCCACTCATTTGTGCAAGTGAGGAGTTTGCTCTTTTTAGTTGTGTGCCACAGATACAGTGGGGAAAAAAGTGAGGTATACCTATGATGAAAATTACAGGCCTCTCATCTTTTTAAGTGGGAGAACTTGCACAATTGGTGGCTGACTAAATACTTTTTTGCCCCACTGTATAGAGTACAATGAGAGCATCATGTGATAATAGCAGGAAATAATAAGGGTGTTTAATTTTTTTTTTTTGAGGAATTAATTTAAAAATATTTTAGTAAATATTTTTAGATACCATGTATTAGAAATATTCAGGGAACAATACCTATATATTTATTTTTGCTACCACTAAGCCACTATTTTAACTCCAACAGAGTATGCTGTTATTTATTTAACAAATTAATTAATTTATAATCTGAATAAATAACTGATTTAGCTCTGAATCATTTCCACACGCACACACAAATGTCTTTCAAAACCAACTCTGTTACATTCAAATTATTGAAGCTTTGAGGAACATTGTTGCAAATCATGTTTGAACCCCATGGTTAAATTAAAAATAAATAAATTCAGTTATTACTTTTTTAAATGGGAGAAATGTAAGGGAAAAGAAAAGGGAGGGAAAGGACAAAATTTGAATCTTAAAAATATTCATAAAGCATTTTAGAAAAAACAACATAGCAATTTTCTGATTTTAAATGCAAACATTTTGGCATAAAATGAATTATTTATAGATTTGTTATATCTTTCCTCAGGTTATGTCTATTTTCTGTTTGCTCTTTTGGCATCTGTTGTCATCTCAGTGTTTTGTGGCTGTTTATTTTGTTGCTCCAACTGCAGTAGGAGTGAGTATACTGTGAAGTTTTAAAGAGTCTATCAAATTTCAAACAATTCATTGCAAAGAGAAATATATGTTGTATTATGCATATAATATATATGTATATTGTTATTTTGTTGTAGGTAAAAATACAGTGAGATTAAGGTAAATTATGTTAATTTTTTAATTAAATTTGGACAGTTCACAGAAATCTTACTCCTCCATGTTTTCTTGCAGAACTCAACAAGAAACGGTGAATCCAGCATATGAAGCAGAACACACACCACTAGAGGGCCCTCTCTGTCCAGCATAAAGCCTCAAATCTTCTTCTGTTCATTCTTTTTCATTCTAGCTTTGCTTGTGCAAATATGAAATAGTCAATAATCTTTTTTGTCATCTTTTGCTCAGAAATGCTATATGTTGTTTATTGTTGCTGTACAACAAAAACACTGTGAGCTGTAGAATGTGTGACATTAAAAATCATAAACTATTGTATTTCTAAACATCCTTGTGTTGCTTTTCCTTTTATGGCAGCCTGTGGCGGCTAAACATTTCTAGGTAGGGAGCCACAGCCAACAATTTTAGCATACATCCCGGTATGATTTATCACAGTACAACAAAAGGAAAAGTATTAAAACTTGAAACATTTTAAATAAAGATACTTGTTTTACTAAGTTAAAGTCTGAGGATGATTCCCACAAAACTATATTTTCTGCAAGATAAATTAAAACTAAATATTTAGATTAATATTTAATTTTAATTAATAATTAATTTCATAATTCACAATTTATGTATACAGTGCAACAGCAAAAACTGTGAGGAAAAAATAAATGTTACATTAGTTTAGTGCATTTTCTATACATATACAAGTCAAGCTGCGATAGCAAACAGGACCACACGGAGATGCCAACAGACTACTACAGCTGTCGCCTTAACCTGACTGTATATAAATATAAACGGATCCATTCAGAATTGTTAAACAGAGCAAAACACAGATTAAAAAAGAAAATAAAAACATTCTGATTTTTTTTATTTTTTATTCTGAATTCAAGCTCTTCACACTGGATCTCACAGCGCAGTTTAGTGCTTGCGTGACCTAGACTGATCAGCGAGTAAAAAGGCAGTTTTAATATATTTACAAACTAAAACAGTTTGGTTACCAGCATTCTTCAAAATATCTTCCTATGTTCCTCAAAAGCAACTATTTTTTTAAACTGAAATGATACTCAAAATATAATATAATAATAATAAAATAATAATATTAATTTCTTATTCGTTTAACTGTTGTATAAAATAATTTCCAAATTTGAACTCATTCCTGACTCATGTATTAACTTTATAAGACAAAAGCTCATTCAGGGGCATTTTTTCCCCTATATCTAGAATTGTAAGGGCTGTCCTTGCCATTTTTGCGCTCTTGCAAACTTGCCAGCTCTTTCTAATCCATCATTATTTGTGCATCAGTTCAGTGGAAAAATACTGCACTTTAATATTGCACATACTGAATTTTAATTGCACTTAAAATGGAAGGCCACCAAAACTTTGTGACAACATCTATTATGTGTTTTAGTAAAGGAGATGTCAGTGAGTGCCGGCATGCTGATGTATGCAACTGTGGGAGCTGTTTCTTCAGCTGGTCTACTTTTATTTGGAGGATTAATGTTTCTGTTGATGCGCCAATTCTCCAAAAAGGGTAAAAAATGGAATGATCCTGTTCCACTCTTGGCACCACCATTTTTAAACCATTAAACTAATAAAAATGGTAATTTATTGGGATTTGACAACAACATTAGTTGGTTGGTATTTAACAACCTACTTTCATTGTTATATTTTAATATTTAGTGCTTGCAAACTGTAAACGCCAATCGCAACAAGGACCAATCCAGTCGCTTTCAGGAACAATTTAGCACTAAAACTTACTTGTTCAACTGTTGTTCCAAACCTGTATGACTTTATTTCTTCTGTGGAACATACAACAAGATGCGTCTTATTGTTCTTTTTGTTCATACAATATAAGTCAATGGTAACCAAAATGTTTACCAACATTTCTCAAAATACAAATTCATACAGATTTGGAACAACATAAATTTTCAACTTTAACTGTTAGTTCTAACAAAAAGTTATTCTTCTGCACTGCAGCTAATTACAGTCTGACTGACTCTTCATGGGAAGAGAATTTGAACCCAACATTTGAATTCAATTAAAATACAAGTTTAAGTAAAGTAACTGATATTTTCCATCTTGTTTTGTGCTTGCAATAAATGAAGATTTGAACTGAACTGTGTGTTGAAATATCCATGTCAATAGGCTAGTATGCATTTATTTGCACATTATAAATATACATTTATAGTTTCCAGCATTGTCATATACTAATAATGTAATATCAGTAGGGTCATTCCTATCTTTGTGACACCATCAGGTGTGAGAGAGACAGTGTGAACACTGCCAGAAACACTCTGTTTCACCCACTGTTTCATATAGCATCGCCCTAGATGTGCTGCTCCAGAACAGACACCCAGGCCAGAATGTGCTGCCTCTGGGCACTGTGCCCACTGTCACCCAGGCCCAAAGTCCAGACTCTGGCCTTTAGTTGCCCCTTCACCTTGTTCCTTCTGTAAGAGGCTTTGGAATCAGAAGGTAATGAGCATTTTCTATAGCCACGGTCTCTACTATAAGTGCCAAAACATGTCTAACGGTTTTTTAACATTTACATGTAAATAATTTTTATGAGCTATTTGTAATAGCCTATGCTTTTTGTTAAATTGTGAGCTTATTTAGCCAATATGTGACCCTGGACCATATATGGATCATAAGCGTACATTTTTTTGACATTTAGATTTATACATCACCTGAAAGCTGAATAAATAAGCTTTCCATTAATGTAAGTATTAATATTTGGCTGAGATACAACTATTTGAAAATCTGGAATCTGAGGGTGCAAAAAAAAAAAAATCTAAATATTGAGAAAATTGCCTTTAAAGTTATCCAAATCAAGTTCTTAGCAATGCATGTTACAAAAAGTTTTGATATATTTAGGGCATTTACAAAATATCTTAATGGAAAATGATCTTTACTTAATATCCTAATGATTTTTGGCATAAAAGAGAAATCGATAGCCTATTTTTGACCCATACAATGCATTGTTGGCTATTGCTACAAAAAAATATAGCTACTCATGCTACTTATGACGGGTTTTATGGTCCAGGGTCACACATACATTAAGAAATATTTGAAAGGAATGTGCAGATGTAATGCATAACAGGGACCTTCTGTTTATTTCTGCTGCTGGTCAGTAGGAGCTCTTCAGCTCTTCAGCATTTCAGCACAGAAGGAGAGAGATGCACGGGTGCCTAACCAGTCGCATCTGTCCTGGCATTAACGCAGCGTGACGCCAATTATATCGCTTAAGAGGGAGCGGGTCTGCAGCCCATCCTGGCACGAAATGCGTAATAAATAACTGATCAGCTGACTGGATGCCTCCTGGCTGCTATCGTAATAATAACGAGGCTATTGCTACCCGCTGTGACCGTATGATAGCCGTTTGATTATTTTTCGTTTGCTTTGGCTGCTTGGTTTGCCAAAGGCCAGTCTAGCGCCAATAAATGCATGAGAGACGGAGATGCGCGTGCCAGTGCGGAATACATTGACGCGTTCACACATCCGTAAACCGATACAGTCATTCCTTTAATATTCATTCATTTATTTTTATTAAATGTGCACGGATTGCATCAAAAGTTTTATACACTATTAGGTCTAACTGCTGTGTTACTATATGTGAGTCAGGTTTTTTTCAGTGGCCACTGTGATTTACAGAAACCAGATCATGAGAGTCATGGGTGTTTCTAGCCTTTTACTGGAGCACCCCCATCAAAAAGTGTTACCATATTGTGATACGTTACTGATATGCATGTATAGATTGTCTTTACCGGCAGTACAGAATCTTTCACAAGCTGTATGCGCAAAAAAGAGCGGAAGTATCCACTAGTATTTCGATGTGATACGATTCAGTGTGTGAGTGTATTGTCCGAATGGATCAAATCAAAGGAATCGCTAACAATTTCAGAACCTTTGAATAGACCGTTTGACCGATTTGATCAAAAGAGTGATTCTTGTTGTGACTCTATTCGGATTAGTTACAATTCTGAACAGCTGAAGGAAACACCTGATGTGACTGGCGAAATATTGTCGATAATGTTCGGAGTCGGACTGCACTGGTGGCGCGGTGTGTTTTGACTCACCATTCGTTCATTCGAGGAATTCGTTCGGGAGTCGGACTATATACTGCATAGTCGCTGAATCAAGAAGCGGCGATGCCATTAGTAGCGTATTTTACTGCAGGTTTCCGCGAATGTAAATGAAAACATTTCTGAATAAGTACTAGTTCTACGAGAATATTTCTATTTATTACATTATTTTAGAATAAATACCTGCACCTCCAGTTATTAGAATAACCGTAACACGAACATTTGCTCATGAAAACAAATTGTTCATTTCATCTCTGCTCTGCAACCTCTCCTGACAGGTCCACATGACAGGAACAGACAGTTAAATTGTTCCTGCCCAGTGACTTGTGCCTCTTACATCTGGAGGTCTGATTTCAGAGTAAGAAATGTGAACCTGGTACAGACAGAAATAGGGTTCATTGCTGGGGCAAAGAGGCACAGTATGAAGGGCTTCCTATCTTTGCAGCATGCCTTACATTTTCACCTGACATTATCCTCAACCCCTACAGTACACCAAACTGTAACATGGGTACATTCCAGAAGGACAGCCCCAATGGTCTGGCTTTATGGGTGGTCACATGCAAGCCCAACAGAAGATTAAAAATACAAGAATTGATGTTGGCTTGATCTAATAAAATCACAAAATAAAAATCACTATTCATGCGAGACCTATTATGTGTTTTAGTAAAGGAGATGTCAGTGAGTGCCGGCATGCTGATGTATGCAACTGTGGGAGCTGTTTCTTCAGCTGGTCTACTTTTATTTGGAGGATTAATGTTTCTGTTGATGCGCCAATTCTCCAAAAAGGGTAAAAAATGGAATGATCCTGTTCCACTCTTGGCACCACCATTTTTAAACCATTAAACTAATAAAAATGGTAATTTATTGGGATTTGACAACAACATTAGTTGGTTGGTATTTAACAACCTACTTTCATTGTTATATTTTAATATTTAGTGCTTGCAAACTGTAAACGCCAATCGCAACAAGGACCAATCCAGTCGCTTTCAGGAACAATTTAGCACTAAAACTTACTTGTTCAACTGTTGTTCCAAACCTGTATGACTTTATTTCTTCTGTGGAACATACAACAAGATGCGTCTTATTGTTCTTTTTGTTCATACAATATAAGTCAATGGTAACCAAAATGTTTACCAACATTTCTCAAAATACAAATTCATACAGATTTGGAACAACATAAATTTTCAACTTTAACTGTTAGTTCTAACAAAAAGTTATTCTTCTGCACTGCAGCTAATTACAGTCTGACTGACTCTTCATGGGAAGAGAATTTGAACCCAACATTTGAATTCAATTAAAATACAAGTTTAAGTAAAGTAACTGATATTTTCCATCTTGTTTTGTGCTTGCAATAAATGAAGATTTGAACTGAACTGTGTGTTGAAATATCCATGTCAATAGGCTAGTATGCATTTATTTGCACATTATAAATATACATTTATAGTTTCCAGCATTGTCATATACTAATAATGTAATATCAGTAGGGTCATTCCTATCTTTGTGACACCATCAGGTGTGAGAGAGACAGTGTGAACACTGCCAGAAACACTCTGTTTCACCCACTGTTTCATATAGCATCGCCCTAGATGTGCTGCTCCAGAACAGACACCCAGGCCAGAATGTGCTGCCTCTGGGCACTGTGCCCACTGTCACCCAGGCCCAAAGTCCAGACTCTGGCCTTTAGTTGCCCCTTCACCTTGTTCCTTCTGTAAGAGGCTTTGGAATCAGAAGGTAATGAGCATTTTCTATAGCCACGGTCTCTACTATAAGTGCCAAAACATGTCTAACGGTTTTTTAACATTTACATGTAAATAATTTTTATGAGCTATTTGTAATAGCCTATGCTTTTTGTTAAATTGTGAGCTTATTTAGCCAATATGTGACCCTGGACCATATATGGATCATAAGCGTACATTTTTTTGACATTTAGATTTATACATCACCTGAAAGCTGAATAAATAAGCTTTCCATTAATGTAAGTATTAATATTTGGCTGAGATACAACTATTTGAAAATCTGGAATCTGAGGGTGCAAAAAAAAAAAAATCTAAATATTGAGAAAATTGCCTTTAAAGTTATCCAAATCAAGTTCTTAGCAATGCATGTTACAAAAAGTTTTGATATATTTAGGGCATTTACAAAATATCTTAATGGAAAATGATCTTTACTTAATATCCTAATGATTTTTGGCATAAAAGAGAAATCGATAGCCTATTTTTGACCCATACAATGCATTGTTGGCTATTGCTACAAAAAAATATAGCTACTCATGCTACTTATGACGGGTTTTATGGTCCAGGGTCACACATACATTAAGAAATATTTGAAAGGAATGTGCAGATGTAATGCATAACAGGGACCTTCTGTTTATTTCTGCTGCTGGTCAGTAGGAGCTCTTCAGCTCTTCAGCATTTCAGCACAGAAGGAGAGAGATGCACGGGTGCCTAACCAGTCGCATCTGTCCTGGCATTAACGCAGCGTGACGCCAATTATATCGCTTAAGAGGGAGCGGGTCTGCAGCCCATCCTGGCACGAAATGCGTAATAAATAACTGATCAGCTGACTGGATGCCTCCTGGCTGCTATCGTAATAATAACGAGGCTATTGCTACCCGCTGTGACCGTATGATAGCCGTTTGATTATTTTTCGTTTGCTTTGGCTGCTTGGTTTGCCAAAGGCCAGTCTAGCGCCAATAAATGCATGAGAGACGGAGATGCGCGTGCCAGTGCGGAATACATTGACGCGTTCACACATCCGTAAACCGATACAGTCATTCCTTTAATATTCATTCATTTATTTTTATTAAATGTGCACGGATTGCATCAAAAGTTTTATACACTATTAGGTCTAACTGCTGTGTTACTATATGTGAGTCAGGTTTTTTTCAGTGGCCACTGTGATTTACAGAAACCAGATCATGAGAGTCATGGGTGTTTCTAGCCTTTTACTGGAGCACCCCCATCAAAAAGTGTTACCATATTGTGATACGTTACTGATATGCATGTATAGATTGTCTTTACCGGCAGTACAGAATCTTTCACAAGCTGTATGCGCAAAAAAGAGCGGAAGTATCCACTAGTATTTCGATGTGATACGATTCAGTGTGTGAGTGTATTGTCCGAATGGATCAAATCAAAGGAATCGCTAACAATTTCAGAACCTTTGAATAGACCGTTTGACCGATTTGATCAAAAGAGTGATTCTTGTTGTGACTCTATTCGGATTAGTTACAATTCTGAACAGCTGAAGGAAACACCTGATGTGACTGGCGAAATATTGTCGATAATGTTCGGAGTCGGACTGCACTGGTGGCGCGGTGTGTTTTGACTCACCATTCGTTCATTCGAGGAATTCGTTCGGGAGTCGGACTATATACTGCATAGTCGCTGAATCAAGAAGCGGCGATGCCATTAGTAGCGTATTTTACTGCAGGTTTCCGCGAATGTAAATGAAAACATTTCTGAATAAGTACTAGTTCTACGAGAATATTTCTATTTATTACATTATTTTAGAATAAATACCTGCACCTCCAGTTATTAGAATAACCGTAACACGAACATTTGCTCATGAAAACAAATTGTTCATTTCATCTCTGCTCTGCAACCTCTCCTGACAGGTCCACATGACAGGAACAGACAGTTAAATTGTTCCTGCCCAGTGACTTGTGCCTCTTACATCTGGAGGTCTGATTTCAGAGTAAGAAATGTGAACCTGGTACAGACAGAAATAGGGTTCATTGCTGGGGCAAAGAGGCACAGTATGAAGGGCTTCCTATCTTTGCAGCATGCCTTACATTTTCACCTGACATTATCCTCAACCCCTACAGTACACCAAACTGTAACATGGGTACATTCCAGAAGGACAGCCCCAATGGTCTGGCTTTATGGGTGGTCACATGCAAGCCCAACAGAAGATTAAAAATACAAGAATTGATGTTGGCTTGATCTAATAAAATCACAAAATAAAAATCACTATTCATGCGAGACCATGGCCGGATGTGGTGCATATTTATGGGTATTTCTGATACTGAAGTGTGAATCTAAAGATCTGGGCAATGCTATGCCCTGTGGTGGACCACCATCTGGCTCTGGTAAAGTGCCATAAAGATATGCATCATGATACGAGGTGTTGAAAGCCTAGACTAGGAATGACCTTGAGCTTGGAAAATGCCAATTCTTAGCCCACACTGCAATACAATATAGTGTGTGATTGTTTGTGGATATTAAAAAGTTTCACTCTCATAGAGACAAACGGCAAGATAAATCAAAATTATACTGTACATTTGTTTTTAATGAATATTTCAGATTAAAGTAGTAAATTGGGCTGCGTTTACAAACAATGGCATTTTTAGCCTTTCATCTGTATTGGGGCTCAGGAGTCGGACCTCTATCACAAAAGTGTGCCTACATTTGATACACTTTTATTTTTGAATTGCTCTTTTGGATGTAAATGGAAATAAATCAACTTCACCTACAGCACAGAGTCGTTAAAATTGAGTCTTTGACACACAAAAGAAAATATTTGCAACGTTTGTTTTCTGCAGAGGATTATGGATAAATGTCCACCTCATTCTGTGGTCTTTGTTTTCTGTCTTATAAAATACCCAATTACTATTTTGCTGTGAGAAACTGCTGCAAACGATTCAGTGCATGAGTGAACTGTCCGAAAGAATCAAAGTGAGCAAACAGTTTCAGATCTTTTTGCACTGACATCACTGACATACAGTGTAAAGATTTATCACTAATATTAGGCGGGAATTTCACTGCAGGAAAAAAGTGTCTATGCCCTGGCAATACAAGTTAAAAACAAAATCAAATGAATCAAGAAGCAATCTTGGCAGATCTTTGGCTATTTCAAATACCAAGTGCCTGAAAGTATAACTGTTGTGCAGTCAGTAAGCATTTTATTGTAATTCAGTTACACACATAAAATAATAAATACAAATTACACAAAGAACATTTTTATCACAATGCATTTTCATTGTCAACAGTCACCACCATTTCTACCCTAAAACATGCATAAGCAGAAAACACACAAGCATACATACACGCACGCACTCCCTCCTCATACAGTATATCTTTCCCAAGCTGTCTGAATGATGCTCAAGAGGTGAAATATGAATCTTGCATTGAATACAACCGGTCAATGGGTGTTAATAGGGAGGATTCACTGGATGACATACAGTCTCCAAAATGACACAGAGGGTCACTGTCTCTATCGTTATAGAATGTGTCACAACCTATAAAGAGAGAAAGAAATGGGATGGGCAAAGAGTATTTGTCACCGCATTTTCACTGTATTTTGTGAGGCTAGTGTGTGTTTTGTACCATAGGGATGCATGTGGTCTCCAGGCATCTGAGGAGGAGTGAGGCCTTGTCTGAAGGGGTCCAGCTTGAAGCTCTGTGAGTCTAGACTGATATTCTGCTGGGTAAGTGAATATGAACCTGCACACTCCAGCTCTGCAGGCAGACCTCCACAAGAGGGCGCTGCGGTCATATAAATGACAAAAAAAGAACTTCTCAGTCATTAGTCTCTCGCCTTTTAAAAATTAAAAGTAGCCTAATGTTTATAATGCAAAATGATAAAATTGAACATTCCCTTTCTCCATTCTTTTCTCTAACATTCATTCGCATAACCAAGAAAAAAATGTTTTTTTTTAAACAAACATGAAGAAATAACATTTTCATGACCTAATGGGAACGTTAACAAAATGTTCTTACAACATGTGTTTGTTAGCTGGGAAAGTTGGAACAAAATACAGCTGAAATTTCTGTCACTGTACAAAGCTTAAGAATATTTAATGAGACACGAGCTGTTCAGATTTGGTTGTTTGCTACTAAACAACTGTGGCTGTAACATTCTAGCTAGGATGGCATTGCTTACATAACCCATGGTTAAAAGCAGTGCTAATTACAAGCATGAAACATTTTTTAAGTGGTGTTTAAAAGGAAGATACCCAAAGCAAAGCATGAAACTTTTGTGAACTTTGTATACCAGTGTGTTGTGATTGGCTATCCCTTTTCTCCTGAGGGGACACACTTTGCTTCTGCTGCTGTTGTCTTCTTGCCAGTTTTTTCATCTACAGAGACAATGAGCGTGAAAGAGATTGACATAATAAAAACATGTTCACATATAGTAATGAGAAAACTAATAAGAGAAAATATCCCTTTACAATGCAAAGGAAGGCAGAAAACACACACAGCGCTACCCTGAAAGGAAATCCAAGTCTAATCTAAGGGGATCTATACATAATATGTCATCAGTTTCCTACACGAGGCAATAACACAGCTTGTTTCCTTATTGGCAAGCTCATATACTGCAGAAAGAGGTCTGTTATCAATTGCATAAGTTGATGCTCTTTCAATTAGTGTGTTTTTCTGTGTTGGTAGGCATCACATTACCTTGGCTCTTTGGTTCTGGAACCAGACCTGAACGACTCGTACGCTCAATCCTGTCTCTGCTGCCAGCGTCTCCCTTACCTTACAAAAGAGAGACAGACAGAGAGAGAGCCATAGTGTGACCTTCATGGTCTACGGGTCATGTAGGCTAACTGATGAACTGACCCACACTGGAGTATCAGATCAACAAAGATAGATACAGCAATGCAGTTCAGAACAGCTGCGGCTACACAAAAACCTCCTTCACAAATGTTACAGTAAAAGAAACATTAAAAAACAAAAGGTTAATGTATAGAAGTAAAACCAAGCTTGATGCTTTAATGAGATTCTTAAACTATTACACAAGGCAAATTTATCTGAAGTAGTTTAATTATTGTTATTTTTTTTATATTTTATATTCAGTTATTATTTAAATAGCGGACCTTTCGACATGGTTTGGATGAGACCTCAAAAGAAGCTTTGAAAGCACGTCTCTGCTGTGTTGTGAGGATGGTACGAGGCCTTTTAGGTCTCTTGTGTTCCATGTCTTCTATTGTGTTAGACTCCCCTGTGGTCTTAATGTTGTCTTCATCATCGTCCTCCTCCTCACCATCTTCACTTTTACCTGTAGTTAAGGAAACAGAGGTATGTAATGCTTAACAGCAAACAGATCATTACTAGAAATAATAATAATAAAAAATCTATAAAAAACTTAAGCTAATTAAGCGACCAGTATCTGTTTGAACAGTAAAAATGATTTAGTAAGTATCTTAAAAATACAATGAGAATAGTGATTTATGAATGGGCATCTATACTACAATTCAAAACTTTGGGGTCAGTAGGATTTTCTTTAAAGAAATGAATATTTTTTATCAGCAACTATGCATTAAATGGATCAAAAGTGACAGTAAAGACATTTGCAATGTCACAAAAGATTTCTATTCTATATAAATATACTATATATTGCCATACTCTCTTTCTCTCTCTCAATATATTCAGATATATTAATATTATTTATTAATTTATAGCATTATGATATTCTGCTTTATTCATATAATTTATTAACAATATATTTTACTTTTTTCTATTTGTATTTATTACCATTTGTACTATTTTAATACATATGCTTCATTCTTAAATCTAGTGTAAGCATTGCAGTGCCAGTGAGTGTATGGTGTAAAAACAGTGGGATTGTGTGTTAAATGCTGGTACTGAAGGACTCCAGCACTGCACATTTTGGATGTCTCCTTTATTTAAAGCACCTGATTTATATGATCAGATCATTAGCAGAGGCACCATGACCTTACTCCGTGTATCAGATGAGGAAGACATACAAAATGAGCAGTGCCGTGGTGCTCCAGGACCAGGATTGTTTTAAAACAATACCTGAGTCGGAGGTGGTCGGGCTGGCCAGTTGGTTGTGATAGTCTCTGGCACAGAAAAGCCTGTCCCCTGTGAGCACACAGCGGTCTCCCTTCTGCAGCCTGCAGCCGCACACACAGCAGCAGAAACACCGCAGGTGGAAAACCGCAGTGCCTGCGTGCATCACCAGCTCGGCCGGAGAGATGACCTCTGCGCAGCCCTTACACCGTACCAAAAACAACCTGACAGGAATAGAGAGAAAGAATGAATTAATATGTATTTCTCAAAGCAACTGTATACGTATGAAACATTAGTTTCAAATGGCACACTGACTTTTAATAAGGTGAATATGTTTTGTTAATTTTCCACATTCTCCTTTAAATGTCTGCTCTGGGAGTTTGTACGTTTGGTGAGAGTGTACAAAGTTCTGTGAAAATGTTGGATTGTTTTATGGCAGCAACAAATGCACATATACAGCCAACGCCGCTTTAAGGCAAGCCTCCAAGGTTGTTAAGGAAAAGCCTAAAGAGAAGGAGACCAGAGGCCACATTTTTTGAATGGATGCAAATGGAGAAGGGACTTCATTATACAGAATAAACAGCCTATCGTTTAATGAATCGACAGCTTATCGGCTAATGTGCCATTATACATTTGTTTTGGATTAATCAATTTTTATTGTCTACACTGAAAAAAACCCAATCGATTTTATAAGAGAAGACATGGACAATTTTGTTAATGGATTTCTCATTCATTTCTAAGGAATCTGCGAACAATATTTGATGTACACACAGGCAAACTACTACCGTTTCCTGCGAGATTCTGAAGTGCGCATCTGATGGACACTTTACTATCCCATGATACCCTGAGAGAGGACTTGTGAATGCCTGTGAACCAATGCAACTGAACTGACCCTGGTAGGTCACATAACAATGACAACATGACTAATGTAGTACATCCGGATCACATTCATACTATATAGAACATACTTTTTAATGGTCACTTATTACTTATTCAAAAGAAGTACCTACTCAGAGAGTATGTGATTTTGGGTGGTCCATCTCTGGTACAGCTGTAATTATGACTGATATATTTACAATATATTAACTGTAGGGTGGCAAAAATACAAAAAACTGCACAGTTGCTTTAAAATCTTTTGATGAAGAGTACAAAGAATGATTTTGTTCTTTTGGAATGTTTTATGTTGATGTACCATCAGAGATTCCAAGAATGTTGCTGAGTCGCCCAGTCCATCAAGGAGTGAGACAAGAACTTGCCATGTCCCCTCCACCCAAAAAAAGCCATGCAGACGCATACCCCCAGCATGGTGAGTGTGCATCTTAGCGCCTGGCAACCAGAGCTGGGTTTCAGCGGGTTAGACAGAGGCGGCCGGCTCCACGACTGTGTCCGGGGCAGGACTCCCGGGGTGGGGGGAGAAAGGAGCTCGGCAGGCCGTGGCTCCAGACGGAGGGAAAGAATCACGCCTCCCGGTGGGCGAGGCCGGTCCAGGGAATGATCTTAACTCGACTTAACCAAACCCAGACAAAGGAGGGAGCTGGCCCAGAGCCTCGCTGCCATTGTCCTGCCCTGGCAGACACCACATTTTCTGTTTGTCAAACTGGCCTGAGATTTCCGCACCCGGAGGGGAGGGGGGGGACGGAGAGTGGAGCTGTAGTTTAAGGTTTGGTATGAGCGTGACAGGGAGGCTTAGAGAGAATGACCCCTAGAGGTGTGACAGCTTCAGACTTGGGCTGACAGGATACTCCTTAATACAAGACACTACAGGCAAAACAATTGTTTTTCATGCACTAGTCAATTTTGATATTAAGGGTTATTTTGTTTCTATAATATCTTTTTTTAGACAAAACACACATTTAAATAATTATTTTATTATACTTTCAATTTCACATTTCAATTACAATGCATATCTTCAAAGGTTATTTTATTAAAATGCACCAAAAAGTAGCACTTACACCAAATTTTCTAGTAGGTTTTTACAGGTTTGTTCATATAATATTTGCCTGATTGTATTTCTAAAAACATGGTGAAAATGTATTTTTTCTCAGTATGGAGTGATAAAAAGATAATCGCAAATGAAATGCTCAGATTTCTGTTCTGGAAATGTATGTAAATTAGTGCATATCAAATTAAATAACACATCGATTGTAATATATTTAAACATAATAATTCAGAAAACGTACTTCTGTACTGTGATTAATCAACTGGGGAAAGTGTTGATATCTGTTAAAATTTTTACCCTATTTACCTGGTGTGTCTTAATGCTAAAAAGTCAAGTCAAGTCACCTTTATTTATATAGGATAAGAGGTTTCCATTTCAAGCACAGACAGTATTGAAATACTGATTATTTCGGTTTCTTTCAATAATAGCGCCATGATTACTGTATGTTCACGCATTAAGATACGTTTTCGGCTGTGTTTCTCTTTTACAATTTGTACCAATTATAAGCTTTTGGCTATAGATCAGTGGGTGTTATTGTTGGTATGCGTATCTCAGCTAGTTGTATGGGAGCATTACAGTGTGTTCACATGCAGACAGAAAAAATTCCTCCTCTGATAAGTATGAATTGAAACATCCCAAAGCCTTGCATTGTTGAGAACTATTAGTGTTGCCCTGGGGTTGCTGTGGAAACCGCTGCAAGTTCTTTAGGGGTTCAGTAGGAGGGACAGAACAAAGTGCTGCTCATTATACTCAAGAGCATCTGTGGTATGTGAATGCAGATAGCAGAATATGCCAATTGCATGTTTGTGTATTATAGATACAGTAGATAAAGATACAGTATACATAGTTACAATTTAGTTAATGGTTGCATTGACAAGATAAAAAAATCATCTATTTTGATCTGGAAGCATTTATGTTGATATATTATTGCAACTTGCTGAATCAGAGCCTGAATCTATTTCTCAAACCTTTTTTGAACATTAAATTAGAAATGTATTCCACGTAATATATTGTAATCTATATAATTTCACATTATCATTAATATGATTACATTTTACATTATTAGAAACAATTTACTTTTAAACTAAAAATGTTTCTGGTGAAAAACACACTTGACAGGTGTTTTCTATCTTTAACAAGACACCTGAGCTTGCATTTCATTTTGAAGGCAAAACTTTTCTCTATAATGAACTTATAAAACGACACCAAATGGTATGTTTGACAGAAGTGCATTTTTTAATGCTAGAATTTAATTATCTTTAAAAATGTGACATTAACTATAAAAAAAATCACTGGATTAATTATTTTAATATTTGATAGTCCTAATATAATAATAACAGTTAAAGTAAGTTATATTTTATGCTCCTAGTGGCTGCTTTCCATTTAGCTTACCCAATCAGCTTTGGTATCACAGGAATAAATTACATATATTAATATATGTTAAAATAAAAAATATATACATATTGTATTAATACTTCCCAATATTACTCTCTTTTTTTTTTATACAAATAAATGCAGCCCTTTTGAGAAAAAAATCTTACCGACCACAAACTTTTGAACAATAGTATAAATGTTTAACAAAGTAAACTTACATAAGATTTAAGAGAAATAAAGCAATTGGGAATCACTAAAGAAATGCACTCTTCTCATCATAAAACAAACAGTAAGAAGTCTGGAGATTACTACTATTACTACTTAAGTTACTAGTCCTATAAGTCTAAGCATCACTTGAAATCCAAATTAAATTGATCACCATTATAAAACAGTGAAGTACCTGCCTGCTGACCCATTTAGAGTAGAACTGCTCCTTAACCTGGTCAGTAAGTGCTGGGTCAGCGTGCTCTCCACCCCTGAGCCCACAGTTAAGCACTGGGCTACTGGGTAGGAGTGCCAGCCAAGCACTGCGTATGTGGCTAATTGGTCAGGTCAGATATCTCACAGTCGGATGGGCATCAAGCAGGGGCACCACTGGGCACCAACCTATCCAGATGCCTTGACATACTTCACACGCAGAGATCCCCTCTACATATACCCCCTCCCCAACACACACACACAAACACACTCATATTCTACCCAGAACATATGGCCCAATCCTCCACACAGCCTCAGCTTTTTTATTAAGAGCACAGTGGTCACTTCTCCATTATTATTACTTCGGCTGATAGACTCCTAATCTGAGTATGCATTATGGGATTTGGCGAAATCAGAGCTTTTTTGTTGAAAATGTAAACTTTTTAACAGATGCATCAGCCATTGACATTAAACTTGAGAATTTTAGATGGTGATCAGAACTCAAATAGTGTCCATAACTGCACTCGTTTGTATTGTCCAGGTCATTGCGCTGTGTCGCTTCACACACTTTTTTTTTTATACGGAGGTGAGAATGTGCATATGAGTGTGTGAATGAAAATCAGAGTGAGTTTTGGGGGTAGTAGGGGGTCCGTGCACCGTGTCGGTGTGGCCATATGCTGTCCCCAGCTTGCCGTTGCCACACCGATGGGTCCTGCTAATTTAACACATCTTGACAGCGTGTCAGTAGTGCTGTCCTCGTGATCTAATGGTGTGTGTTTGTGTGTGAAAGCCTCCTCGCATTCCATGGCCCACCGCGACCCTTTCTCCTGCAGTCACCTTGTCTTTCAGGAGTTCTGTGCCAAGTTCCCCAATACACACAGTCTCTCTCTCCCTCACAAAACACCAACACTCATAAAATGATACACTAGAAAAATATTGTTTGTGTAAACAGGTATACAGTTATGTGCTAACAGAATAGTGCATGTGTAATTTTATACTGCATGCAGATGTGACATTTCAGGACTAAAATATTTGCAAGGAAAAAATAGTAAAATCAAAATTATATTTAGCCACAAAAGTTGCCTTGCAAAATTAATTTAACAGAAAGTAAATAAATCAGCCTGCGACATCCAAACATTAGAGTCAAATAAACAACACTGCCTGTAAATAGGAATTTAAAAGATAAACTAGTTAGATATGTGGTTAGATATGTGAACTGAAACCTTAACAATAACATTTTACTGGCTTTATCTTTAAAGTATCCACTGAGATATTTGCATATAGATTATTTCTGTGCATTAATCATTAAAATGTTCTTTGGAGAATAATGTAAGTGATTGTTGCAATGCTTAAATGAAGTATAATCAAATTAATTTCCTTATTTTCAATTTCGCTGAGAAATAGAACTGATGGTTATTTATTGTGAGCTCTAAATGTTTACAAAGGGGAAAAATAATCCACCGCACTCTCAAATGCATTTCTAGAAAATTCAAGCAGGCAATTTGTAATTTTCTATACACAGAGAAAGGCGAACATATTTCTCGCGATACTCTCGTCCAATTTTTGTTTTCTTAAATATTCAGTTTAAAACAAAATAGCGAAGACAGGAACAAATATTTGACATTTGCAAAACAACAAAATAAAAAAGCAACAGTAAAGACCTTTCTGCTAAAATCAAGTTAATATGAAGACCTAGCCAAGTTTAGTTTCATCTGACTAAGAAACTTCCGACTACCTTGGACTCACGTCACATTTTCCCGCGTTGAACTTCAAATGGTAATTCAATTAGAATAAAACGAAATCATTGTTTACACAAAGAGTAGTAAGTAGAGTCTTACTTCTGGTAGTCTCGCTTGCAGTAGAGTGTCTTGTTGCGGAGGAAGCAGGTGTCTTTCAGAGGCTCGCGACATGACGCGCAGTGCAGGCAGCGCTCGTGCCACAGTCCGTCCTGCACGCGGAGCAGGTACCTGTCCCGGATGAGCTCATTACAGCCTTCACACACGCTCTTTCTCCACATGTCTGGAAAAAAGACATTTATAATCCATAACCTCAGGGTGTAATTTCATGCGATTGTTTTTAAACAAAAACAAAAAGTCTTATGTGTACTTTACAGAACTGTATATCGTTTTAGCAGCCATCCTTTTAAAATTGTAGCTATAACAAGAAAATGTGAAAGTAGCCTACAATAAAAGAAAGTTTAATGTCATTTAAAATTGGAAAAATAAATACTGAAAAACAAAATAAAAAAAACTAAATTCAACCACGAGCATTACAAAATAACAAAAACGATAAAGACCAGCAGAAATAGGCTACAGTGTGAACAAATGAGATTTGATTGTGAGTTTCATTCAAATATTTACTTCTAATCTCTACTAAGATTATTCAGTCAATCATAAAACGACTTGCGACATCCAAATAACACAGTTAATGCGCATAACATTAATTACTGTCACATGTCAGCATGTTTTATCAAGACCAGTAACTTTAGGCTTCTAGGCTATACTGTACATGACAAAACTTTACCAAAACTAAAAAAAATGCTATAGAATTAGACATACATCCACCTACCACTGAAGAGAAAATATCCTTTTGCCGCCCCGTGTAACTTTCGACAGATGCTTGGATAGTTGTAAACGCACACAAAAGCTCCATATGAAAATAAACCCGTGCGTCATTTACTCTCTCTCTCTCTCTCTCTCTCTCACACACACACACACACAAATCTATTCCATCAGGTAGACTAGAGAGTAAGTATACAGCCATTTCTTTACAACTTGTGATGAACTCAAAAATAAATAAATAAATAAAACATGAATTTTGAACAATAATGCCCTGTTTGGCTTTAAGAGACCCCAAGGCAATTTCAGTTGCTAAAAAAAAACTGACTGATTAAACATTGATTACAATTATTATTGTTATTATACAATATATTATAGATAAACTTGACGGTTCAAACTCGCCCTGAAAAATGTTACATTAATTCTGCTTGGGGTCCATAGAAATGTGCATTAAAAAAAACCTAATTAAATACATTTAACATAGATTCACAATGAGGTGCAATGCTGCTAACTGTATATGTAGATGTATTGCATTGTTCACAATTTCTTCTGCATACTGGATAACAGTAGCTGTTCTGAAATGTAGTATATGACAAAATATGGGGGTTAAGCTTAAACAATAACTTTCTGGCTACTGTTTTTGCTATGTCAAAAAAACATATTAAAATAATCTGAAAAAGAGGGTAATTTCTAAACGAATATGATTTTTATATGCACATCATTGGGTTCTCTGTGATACAACCCAAACAGACAACCAGTGAAGTAAATCCTAAACATTTGTTTGGAGTTCATATTATAGTGCCATGACCAGAACCGACCATATAGGCTACCTAAAATTAGTTTATTTGAATTTTGACAAATGAATTACATGAAAGAAAAACAAATCACTTGTAATTGATTAGAGATTTATATTGTTTTCAAAAAACATAAAATATGTTCTGTTCTTAAACATACGTATTACAAACACAGATTACATAAAGATTATATGATTTAAAATGAGCTAATGAGAATGAAGCTTATTTTTTTAAATATATTTTAGAAATACATTTATACCAATATTTTAAGATATCAAAAGTTTGGGCAAGAAATCTTATACTCTACTTTCCCACATGACAGTTCAAACTTGTTTTAGCTTCAGAGCAATCACAGCCTTTCCACACTGAAAATGAGAAAGCCACCACAGCCACACGTTAAAGTTCAATTATGGTTTGAATCGTAAAATGTCGCCATCTAGCGGACAGGACACACTGCACCATATAAGCTAAATGATGCTGTGTTTTGCTAAAATGTCATTTATTTGAGATTGAGATAGTTAAAATTGGACAACACCACATCTCAAACAATGGCCTGCTCTTTAAAGGCTTTTGGTTTTACAGGGAAAAAAGTTAGATACTCCAGTAAAATAAGGACAGAAAATAACAACATGCTCCTTCATTATTTTTTATTCCCAAAAAAAAGGACATAGTATTTAAATATTTATTTGACCATAATTCTAAACTTCATTTTAGAAATTATTGTTTGGGTTGATAAACATTCCTTGAATAAAATATAATTTCTTTATTGCATTGTCTTGCCACAATGAATACCTGATATTAGCTATTTACAGAAAAAAAATTCTCTCAAAACCATACCATTAAAATGAATTTCATCTGTATATTTTGAGACTTGCTCCTCTCATTCCCCTGACAATATTTTTTTTAAAGAATAATAATTTGTGCTTGGTATAAAATATGCAGCTTACTGCAATATCTTCAATCAAGTTCGTTATTATATTAGTTACATAAGAATATGTACAAAAAATGGTCCGTTGGAACTTGTGTCACGTGATCTGATGGGGTGCTTCCAGCATCTCCATTAGGAAAGTGTCTATGGGTGTGTCTCCAATCAGCTTAAAGAAAAATAGGTGCTCCAAACACTTGAGTCCGATGGATCGGAGGGCAGGAAGACGCAACAAAAGTTTAGCAAACCTGTAAAGCAGGCAGGGAGGGAGACAGCAGGTGGAATTGAGTATGTGCAAGAGACATGATCAGTATTTACTGAACAAACATGTACATGACTTTACCTGCCAGGCTGGTCAGGGTACTTCTGTTTAGTGTAGGTCTCCAGTGAGGCGTAAACTTTCTCCCTCAGTGCCTCTACCTCCGCTGGGTTGGACAAGCCTTTGGCATCTACGAGAAGAGACAATCTGCATGATTAACTATATACTCAGTCTATCAAAACATCTTACACATGTCTTTACATCTAATCTATTATAGTTCCCATTCACTGTAATTACATTTTGCAGTGCATAAATGCATTTAAAAGAAAATTACAGCATTTTTTTGTTTCACGACAGAAAGAAAATTAAAAAAAAATGTTATTTTTTGGGTAAAACATGTAGTATCTCTTTATCTATTATTATAATATAAAACATTACATTATATTATATTATATTTTTTTATATTGGGGTAAACTATCTCTTTAACTTGAGTAATATAATATAATATAATATGTGCTTAAGATAAAAAATCAGTCAAGGCCTTCACAATTAGAGTTTATCATTATAATCTGTCAATTCCCAAGGTGTTCCAAAAAGGGGGGGGGGATTTGGAATGTAATGTAAATAAACAATGCTGCAGACAAGTGTATATAAATGGCAATGAGCGACACACCAGGGTTGAAGAGAACGATGGCTCTAAGGCAGCCTAGTTCTGTCTTATCCATCTGCATATCCTTCATTTTAGACACCAGCTCAGTCAATACCCTGCCACACAAATACACAAAGCTGTCCTTTGAATACAATAGTTGTAATAAAAATAAAGATACATATTTACAGTGGGTACGGAAAGTATTCAGACCCCCTTAAATTTTTCCACTCTTTGTTATATTGCAGCCATTTGCTAAAATCATTTAAGTGAATTTTTGTTCCTCAATGTACACACAGCACCCCATATTGACAGAAAAACACAGAATTGTTGACAGTTTTGCAGATTTATTAAAAAAGAAAAACTGAAATATTACATGGTCCTAAGTATTCAGACCCTCTTATTCACTCTGTTATATTGCAGCCATTTGCTAAAATCATTTAAGTGAATTTTTGTTCCTCAATGTACACACAGCACCCCATATTGACAGAAAAACACAGAATTGTTGACAGTTTTGCAGATTTATTAAAAAAGAAAAACTGAAATATTACATGGTCCTAAGTATTCAGCCCCTTTGCTCAGTATTTAGTAGAAGCACCCTTTTGATCTAATACAGCCATGAGTCTTTTTGGGAAAGATGCAACAAGTTTTTCATACCTGGATTTGGGGATCCTCTGCCATTCCGCCTTGCAGATCCTCTCCAGTTCTGTCAGGTTGGATGGTAATCGTTGGTGGACAGCCATTTTTAGGTCTCTCCAGAGATGCTCAATTGGGTTTAAGGCAGGGCTCTGGCTGGGCCATTCAAGAACAGTCACAGAGTTGTTGTGAAGTCACTCCTTCGTTATTTTAGCTGTGTGCTTAGGGTCATTGTCTTGTTGGAAGGTAAACCTTTGGCCCAGTCTGAGGTCCTGAGCACTCTGGAGAAGGATTTCGTCCAGGATATCCCTGTACTTGGCCCCATTCATCTTTCCCTCGATTGGTTGCAATCGAGGGAAAGATGAATGCGGCCACGTACAGGGATATCCTGGACGAAATCCTTCTCCAGAGTGCTCAGGACCTCAGACTGGGCCAAAGGTTTACCTTCCAACAAGACAATGACCCTAAGCACACAGCTAAAATAACGAAGGAGTGACTTCACAACAACTCTGTGACTGTTCTTGAATGGCCCAGCCAGAGCCCTGCCTTAAACCCAATTGAGCATCTCTGGAGAGACCTAAAAATGGCTGTCCACCAACGATTACCATCCAACCTGACAGAACTGGAGAGGATCTGCAAGGAGGGATGGCAGAGGATCCCCAAATCCAGGTGTGAAAAACTTGTTGCATCTTTCCCAAAAAGACTCATGGCTGTATTAGATCAAAAGGGTGCTTCTACTAAATACTGAGCAAAGGGGCTGAATACTTAGGACCATGTGAAATTTCAGTTTTTCTTTTTTAATAAATCTGCAAAACTGTCAACAATTCTGTGTTTTTCTGTCAATATGGGGTGCTGTGTGTACATTGAGGAACAAAAATTCACTTAAATGATTTTAGCAAATGGCTGCAATATAACAGAGTGAATAAGAGGGTCTGAATACTTTCCGTACCCACAGTATGATCATTCTCTAAACAAACAAATATGTTTATTAATCCAGAGGTGTTGAAGGTGGAAATAGTCACCTGTTAAAAATGGAGCCGACACCTGCACTGTGAGCACTGCTCCTGTGGACATGGAGGCCTGTGCCCAGCAAGATGCCATCTTTAACTGTGATTGAGCGATGAGAGAATGAAGCAATGAGGAGCTCGTTCCATCCTGTAAGAAGAAAAATGACATGAAGAAAATAAATGACATGAATAGCAGTGGAAAAAAGCATTTGTATCTCTCCCTCTCTTAATTCAACAGTTTTCTTCATTAGCAAGGCTTTGTGATGTACTGTGATGGCTACTTCATGAATGCATGTGAAGTGTTTGACCAACAGAGGGCAGCATTCCCACTTACACAACCAACACAGTTCTGTCTGACCCTTTGACCTGAGTTATTATAGACAAAACTACTAAAACATTTTCGAAATTAAATTGAAATAAAGCTGAAATGAAATAAAACGTCGATATTAGATGAAAAACGTAACCTTAAAATACTTTTTAAATAATAATTTCTGCCTTGGCAGCTAACTGAAATAAAGAAGTTTTTAGGTTGAAGTATTAAAATTACTAAAACAGAAATAAAAAATAATAAAAAAATGTTCAAAATAAAAAATGACAGAAGCAAATTAAGTACTAAAACTCAAACTAAAATGAAAATGCTCATTTAAAAATACTAATAAATACAATACATAAATAATACTACCACAACATTGGTGGTAGTTTTATGTATGTTCATAAAGATGATATTATTGTGATGCCACTTTACAAGAAACACTTGTGAAGAAATGTGGCATGATAAATGGCAACAGCAGCAGCAACATACAAAAATCTGTATGTGTGCAATATGCATTTTCACTGCTTAAATACACATTTCAGCCATAATATCCTCTCTGTTACTACTTCAGTTATGATTTCAAAATAAACGCAAAATATGTATTTGATCAGTATTGCATAATTTTTATCTGCATATCATTTCACAAGGACCTAGTACAGACATTCGGACAATGATGCTGATGAAACTGGTTCCTGTTTGATCATAGGTTTTATATTTGTCATATAGTTGTGCTTTGTAAAACAAAGTCAGCCATTCAAATGGATAAAATCAGACAAGCTCTTTAAAATGTATCATATTTTGTGTCAATTCTCAAGTTTTTCCTGATCCAAATGACACAATTTAAATGAAGTGCTCATCTAAAACAGCTCTTATAGGGGTGACAGAAGAACCTGAAAGTGTTGTCGTAGAGTGCTTGTTTGTTAATAGCAACGTATCTATATCTATGTGTTTCATACATGTGTAAGAGTGTCACATACCTGCTCGAAGCAAAATGACCTGATCATCCAGAGGCAGATCAGAGAAATTAGGTATTCTCTTGGCCCACTCCACCAGAGTAAACAGTTGTTTGTCAGCTGCATGGCAGATATTAGTGACTGGGTCATTTGTCTGAGAGACCAGATGAAAAAAAGGACAGAGAAAGAACGAGAGAGAGTATTTGAGTTGTTACTTTCTCAAAGAATGCTAAAGTCAGCATGTATGTAATTGTGCAAATTGTATATGAATAAATATAAATGTCTTTTGTCTTACTGAGTTGCCTGGACTGTTCTCTGTGTACGTCTCAGTCTTAGGTTCTACTGCAACTTCTGCATCCAGAATCCTATCCACAGGCATGTCTTCATTAAAACTGCTTGTTGATTCCACCTCATTATCACCTTTCTCCTTCCCACGCTGCCTCTCTTCCTGGACTGCTGTGGGGTCCAGCCGAGCAAGAAAATGAGAACATTATAAATCATTGTAATTAATGATTATGACATTTAAAAATGATTTAAGAAATCTCACATTTGTATAACTTTTATCTGTTATATTAGATATTGTACTTATTTTATATTTTATTTGAGATATTATAAGAGAACAAATGTACAAAATGTATTAAATATAATGTAAGATTATAGAGAAATATAATATACTAATAGTTATGTTATTTAGCATAATATTAAAGCATAATATTAATGTGTTGAAAATAAAATATCTTCTGGCCACAAAGGCTGCAAAAAGCACAAAACAAAACACAAAACACCAAACTGAAACAAAACTAAACAAAAATCCAAACCGAAACAAAACACCAAAGCAAAGCAAAGCAAAGCAAAATAAAACAAAGCAAAACAAAGCAAAGCAAAATAAAATAAAACAAAACAAAACAAAGCAAAGCAAAGCAAAGCAAAGCAAAGCAAAGCAAAGCAAAGCAAAATAAAACAAAACAAAGCAAAGCAAAGCAAAATAAAACAAGACAAAACAAAACAAAGCAAAGCAAAGCAAAGCAAAGCAAAGCAAAAAACAAAACCCATCAGGAATTTAAAGGCAATTCAAAAATCATTGATTTATGGATAGAAAATCCACAAATACAAACCTTCCCGCTTCATGCCCATGGCCAGGCACTTCTGGTAGCGGCAATATTGGCAGCGGTTGCGCTGGCGTTTGTCGATCAGGCACTCTTTGCTGTCTCGACACGTGTAGGTCAGGTCTTTTCGGATGGTCCTCTTAAAGAAGCCTTTGCAACCTTCACAACTGTAAACACCATAGTGCTTCCCTGCAAACACAACCATACTGAACCTCAGAAGAGATAAAGATGTATCTTGCACTATCTTCCAAACCAAACCAAATGCAACACCTAAACAATCCCTGTGTTGTTGTACCTGAAGATCGGTCCCCACAAATGGCACAGATGTGTTTGGAGAGGGATCCAGGGCTGCTGCACTGATAACTGCTCATGTTGCTCAGCGGAGCCAATCCTGGTGGAGGCTTGATGTCTTCTGAGCTATTCACATTTACACAGTTCATCTGTGAGACAGGAAGAGAAGTGAGGAGAGACGGAAACAGCTTATATAGTGTAATCAGGAGTAGACTTTATGTCATTATACAGCAGCAGACTGTTTGTGTCCTTTCAGCACAGCAGACACACACACACACACACACACACAAACAAACCCAAGAAAACACTCACAAACGCACAACTCACAGACTCCAACCTTGCAAGGCCATTACACAAGTAGCTGTGAGAGCGCTGACATAACATTTCAAAGGGGAGGGGAGATTTGTGTCTCCCTCACTCTCAGGAGAATTCACCATTTTTCCATCACATGTTGGTTTCTGCACTGCAGCATTCATCCTGTAGGTGGCAGTACATGGCCATACCTCAGGCATAAAGAAAGCAAGTGGAATCAGGAATATGATTCAGTGAGCCTTATTTTCAGTGAATTACTGGCATACATGTTTGTTGATTTCTGTGTTTGTATATGGCCTTTGTTTATGGCTGCTTCTTTTGTGGAGTGTAAAAAAAATACACTCACTTTTCACACTGTAATTTCCGCCATATCTCAAATGTTTGATACAGTGTTGTTAAAACTTAAAAATTAAAACTTTAAAAAAGTTAACAATTAAAAAATTTAAAAAGTTAAAACTTAGTTAAAATAAAAAAAAAGTTAATAAAAATAGTGCTGATAGTACAAATATTACATGAAAAACTTCAAACCTAAATGAAAATAAGAAATGTTGATTTGGCAACTAACTGAAACAAGTTTAAAGTACTAAAATTACTCAAATAAAACCAAATGACAAAATCACATCAAAATATACTTTAAAATAAACTGAAAAAAGCTAAATCTAAATATTATCGTATATAATACTGTAATAGTAAACAAGCATATAAATTATATTAAAATAACAATGGTTTTGACAACATTCTTTTACAGAAATTATAGTGATGGAAATTAAATTTTAAATATTGAACTTTGTTTCGCTATGGCAAATTTCAAAGTTAGCTTATGAACTCTAAACACTTTTCAAAATGAAACTTTCACTTTTTTATAACTTGACAAAATTACAGCTTGGTAGGAAATAATACAACAAAATTGTCTGATATTATTTGGTTTTTCTTTACCTTCTGTTGTAACAAGTAAAAACCCATTTTCACACAATAAATATGATTATTTCACTCTTTGATCACCGAGTGTTTTAGAAAGTCTAATACATGTTATTTCATTTTATTTTGAGGGAATTTTGCCTTTATTTTGGTAAGATTGAAATCCACCTGGGACAAAAAAGAAACACCCATGTACAGGATTTCAGAATAAGAATCACCATGCACAATTAATGCCACATGCTACCAGCATTACAAGATTTTTACACATTTTCTTTTAATTTCAATATAATTTCAAGTACATTTAGACCTTGTATGTCTATCATGATTCATAACACACACTCACTTACTTGCCCCATATACTGTAAGTTCATAGTTATTGATGTCCTTTCATTGGACTAAAAGCCTGAGTCAATGGCTTTCTCTGGCCTCCAGGGAGAAATGAGACACACATACAGACACACATAAGCTGACCTCTTTTAACACCAGGGCATCCATACACTCAGAAAATAAAGGTACAAAGCTGTCACTGGTTCGGCACCTTAAAGTACAAAAGTTAAAAGGTACATCTTTGTACCTCACTTGTCTCTAAATGGTGCATGGCTATTACTGCCAAGAGGCACATTTTAATTTATGAGAGAGAGTGACATTTCAATTTGCAGGACAGATCTTATTGTTTTCGGTTGGTGTCAGTCTGAGAGAGTACAGAATTATGGGAAGCGTTTTACCTGTGGGCTGCTGAGGGTGTTAAAGCCCATACTGGGAGTAGAGGGCAAGGAAACGGACGGTGAACCCAGAGATGGGCCGATGACTGAGTAGGGTGAGGCCAGGCCATTCATGGATGAGCCCAGGGTGTTCACGGGCGACTGCAGAGGGCGGGACGAACTGATGACGGATGGATGACCCACCATGGAACTCAAGGGTGGCGGCTGAGAGGGGGGTGAATTAAGAGCACTAGTGTCTGTGAAGAGACAAAAAGAGAGATTAATATTAGACATGACAGGAGCAATTAAAATTTAGCACTAAAACGATTGCTGATGACATCGATCATAGACACACTTCTGGTCAAAAAAAAAAATGTAATCAAGATATTTAATGTTTTTGAATAAAGTCTCTTATGCTCATCAAGGTTGCATTTATGGATCAAAAATACAGTAATATTATGACATTTAATTTGACAATTTTATTATGTGACACTGAATACTGGAATAATGTCTAATGAAAATGTAGCTTTGCATCACAGGAATAAATTCCATTTAGAAATATATTAAATTAGAAAACAGTTTTCTTAAACTGTAATAATATTTCATAATATTATTGTTTTTACTGTATTTTTTTAATCAAATATATGCAGCCTTGGTGAGCATAAGAGACTTTGTTTTTAAAAAAACATTGTAAATCTTAATTATTACAAATCTTTGACTTGTAATGTATAACCCAAACAATCATACAGGTCAGTGTAACAAACTATAAATATATCATGACACATACTATGTTTTAATTAGCATGTACAGACATCAGAGAACAGGGTAAGTACGTGCCCACAGGAACATTAAGTACTTGTGGAAACATGTGACTTTGCAGAACATCAATTACCTCCATTATTAAGGCCTTAAATGAAATAATATGCTGTTTAAGTACATAAATGTAAGAGGACACTTCACTAAGAGAATCCATTAAGCCCTGCTGCTTTAACCATTCAGTCCACAGCTAATAGAGTGCTACATACGAGTACCTGGTAATGGTAGTTTGTACCGGCACAAACACATATAATCTATCTAACGTAGTACAAGGACACACACAGGGCAAAGGTTGCACCTTTTTGCCAATACTGATAGTGTTGCAATCCGTTACCTTGTTTCAACATTCATCAAGATGCAGATCAAATCAAATTCATCTAAGATTAAATTAACATGAACACAGCTTCAATCAGTTGCTTTTATCGAGATGTGCAACACAAAAAGCTTTATCAATGATTTGGTCAGATATTCTGACAAGGTAACTGTAACTGTTTATCTCTGGCAGGTTATTTCAATATAGGCTACAGCTAATGTATTATTGCAAAATAAACCCAGACAGGGTGATCAAGACCCCGGCATGAGGTGAAGGGGATTTGTCACCCTGAAGTGGTTAATTTTTAGCTAACGATTCCACCATATCCTGCTTACTATATGGCTGCTTGCTTACCAAATAAATAAATGAACATATAATGTTGCTTTGAGCTGAAATTATTTTAGTAAATGAGAAGAAAGAGACAACAGAGTGCTACAAGTTACAGGAAACTACCATGTCACTGCACTGGACAATGGAGTTTAGCAGTCAAAATAGTGCATTAATATAGTTCTTTTAGGTCTTGTATTTTACTAAATGGCTGTCAAGCTAAAAACTAAAGTACTATACCATAATATACAACAATAAAGACAAAACCATTCAATCATTATCTGTAATTCAAGTCATACACATTTTATCCTTCTAATACTAAGAATGATGGGAAATGTAGTCGCATACACCTCATAAACTTGCTAAATGCGAAGGTACAGGTACAGGTACAGGGCTGTCACTGGGGCAGTACCCTAAGGTACATCTTTACCCCTAAAAAGTACATATCATTACCTTAAAGGTACATATTAGTACTTTAAAAGTACATATTAAAGTGTAAATATTAGTACCTTTTTAATGCATAATGACCCAGTTACAGTTTTGCACCTTATTATTAGCTTCTTTTGTAATATATAATTCTCTATCTCGCTGTTTCTTTTCCTTAAAATTGACCAAATCCACGATTTATTGTTTTTTAACCAGGCATAATAATCAATTTCAGCACTTAAACACTGTAGTATGTTATAAACAAACAGTCTGCAATGTCTGTATTCTTCCAAGCTGCATGGTTGCATGTGTGTGTGTCCCAGACTCTGGGCAGAAGGGGGAATTTCTGTGACAGATGGCCAAGATGCCTTTGGTAGGGCGGAAACATGGTCATACTGTGGTCCGCACGTCGGCCTATCCTTAAATGACCCACCTGATCCATTACATTTAAAGGGGTCATATGATGCTTTTTTAAAGATCATTATTTTGTGTATTTGGTGTAACAGAATATGTTGACATGCTTTAATGTTCAAAAAACACATTATTTTTCAAATACTGTACATTATTGTAGGTCCTCTATGCCCCGCCTCTCTCAAGCTTCGTTTTCTACAAAGTCCCTCCTTCCGACAAGCGCAGTCTGCTCTGATTGGCCAGCTGACCCAGTGCATTGTGATTGGCCGAACACTGCAAGCACTTGTCGGAAATGTAACGCCCCTTACCATAATCGCAAGCTTCATCTTTCAAAATAAATGTAAAGACAGAGCCCGAAAGGGGAACAGAGTCGCGTGACAGACATGTCATGTCAGTGATGAAGCTGGTATGTGTGCAGTACACAAGCCACGGTTAAGTGTACTTTAATCCCAGTTCTTGCATGGCCAGCATACTCACCGGACATGTCACCCATTGAGCATGTTTGGGATGCTCTGGATCGGCGTATACGACAGCGTGTTCCAGTTCCTGCCAATATCCAGCAACTTCGCACAGCCATTGAAGAGGAGTGGACCAACATTCCACAGGCCACAATCAACAACCTGATCAACTCTATGCGAAGGAGATGTGTTGCACTGCGTGAGGCAAATGGTGGTCACACCAGATACTGACTGGTTTTCGGACCCCCCAATACAGTAAAACTGCACATTTTAGAGTGGCCTTTTATTGTGGCCAGCCTAAGGCACACCTGTGCAATAATCATGCTGTCTAATCAGCATCTTGATATGCCACACCTGTGAGGTGGATGGATTATCTCGGCAAAGGAGAAGTGCTCACTAACACAGATTTAGACAGATTTGTGAACAATATTTGAGAGAAATAGGCCTTTTGTGTACATAGAAGTAGTACATAGAAGAAGAGTTCAGCTCATGAAAAATGGGGGCAAAAACAAAAGTGTTGCGTTTATAATTTTGTTCAGTATACAGTATGTTTGTAAATGTTTGTAAATGTTTGTAAAATGGCAAATTTGTTTTTAAATATCTGAAAGTACACTTCAGTAACATCAGTAACATCAGTCAGTCAAGCATTATAATAATCAAGTATTATTTAATGATAGAACTTTAGTAATTAGAATTAAAACTTGATAACCATGTTTGAATGCATATTAGTCATTTTAACTGAACATTTGAACTGGACTGGTGGTGGTGCTTTTTTCAACCCAGTCTCATAAAAATACGTACCTCTGGGTGCTTTTCTGCAACACCGTTTTTACGTACCTTACTGCACGTTTCGCCGCAGTTTCAAAGAGAAATGTCCACTGAGTGGCGCTAAAACACGGGTTCAATACGTGAACCCTGGCACGTTTTTATTACGTTGATATAGGTACGTATTGCTGTGGTTCAGAATTCAAATATCCGGGGACTGTCGCTAAAAGTTAATGCTCTATCGTGTTGGAAATATGCCCTACACCAAACCCAACCCTAAACCTACCCGATAGTGTTAACAAATCCAAAACTGATATAAAAACGCATTTGTTGATGCAACCGTGTCATTTGAACTTACTTATATGCAGATTTGAACCGTTTTGTCAAACTGTAGTCACCCTACACGGGATTTGAACCGGAGCTCCTCGCCTCTCAAGTACGTCTCTGTACTCCGTGAGCTACCGAACAAACCTACTGTAGATGAAAACCCATTGATATGAAGCTGGATATGTGCGGTGCTAACGTTCAAAAGCATCACTTTTCAAATCTCCCAGCATATTAAAATTGTTTTGAAGTCATAACATGATATTCTTCAAGTAATTGTGCGAAAATTACGCTTTATTAATCGAAACTCTGTAAATGCATGTGAAAAGGAATAAAAGGTGTTGGAGTTTTACTGCCTCTAGTGTTCATTTCTTTTGGAAACTGCAGTGATATGTACTTATTGGTACGTATTTCGCGTCTCGCGAAAATGTGCCCCCGGGTACGTTTTTGCCATGAGACCAGGTTGGCTTTTTTGGTCATTCAGTGTTTCTGTAAAAAAAATTGGGAAAAAATTAACAAAAATACTGATAAGATAATAATGATACGAATTCTACTATACTAATAAGAACAATATAAAATGCACTAAGGATAAACGAGCTGCTGGATTGATGAATATTAATCAGGTTGTGTGCGTTCGCTCCAACTGATTTGCTGAGATCAAAACAGGGATGATGATAGATGAGCGCCAGCCAATGAGATTGCCGTTTGCACATTAGTTCCGCCCACTACAGGAAAACCCGGCAGTTCTTAAAAGCTGAAGAATTCCAAAGGAACGCCATTATTTTGACAGGAAAATACAATAAAGATTATCGTTTACATGTAACGCGTCAATTCTCTCACTCTCTCTCTCTGCGTGTGTGTGAGACAAAGTAACGGCGAGTCGTGCGCTTCACACTAGAGTTTACGGTACGTCAAATACAGGTGCGCTGCGCATCCATTGAGATGAACTGAAAAAAAGCACAGATCGCTTGGAGAGTGAAACTCTGAAGCGCTCAGTCAGAGTGTTTGGCGAGTGAAAATATATCTGTGCTAAACTTATACTTAGCCTAACTCACACACAGGCGAGTAAAATCTGAGAATTTATTAGCCATTGGCTGATACATCATTTAGTCGCCAAGAGTGAAGATTTAGTCGCATATGTGAGTGATTTACTCGCAATGTAGAGGGTTGCTACAAGTATAACAAGTATAATTGACACCCTATACACGACAAGGTTACAATAGCACTGTCTCTGCAGATTCATAAGGTCATAAGATTTCATAAGGTGTATAAAAAACTTTGTTTAGATGCTTCAACCTTTAGCTGATATTTCAGGTCTTATTCTTCTGAGACGTCCATGTGCCAGACATTCATCAGGATTTCACAATGACTCTCGGCAGTGCCCATGACCTTTGTACAGCTGTCTGGGAGCAAAGTGCAGCCTTTAGACTTCTATCAAGTTCAGCGGAGACCACACAAAATCGCACAGGTCAATGCGGGCACAATCACATACATAAACCACCATAGCATGTTTGATACAACAAACTGTAATCAATATCCTCACAGACACTCTGTACACTAAAAACAGAGAAAGCTGTGTATAGTTTCAATGAACAGCAGACCTGTAACATCAGTTCCATGAGCTGGAACACAACAGGATTTGGAGAGGGATAGTTAAAATCTTTTAATTGTTAATTACTGGTCAGCTGAGGTGTGGAGTCTCCAACAGGGCTCTAATTCATTAAGCCTCTCACACACTAACTTGTAAAACATGTTGACTGAAAGGATATAGAGAGGGAAAGATCACGAACGACTTGTTTAATGTTTATTTTATTCAATATTTTATGATATTTATTGTATAATTTTTGTCTTGCATACAGTAATTTAAAATATTTTACATTTTCTGTCACTGTTTATTAATTGATGGTTTGTTAATATTGTTCCACTGACCCAACAAATGCAAAACATGAAATAGAGAAAAACAATCAATGTTGTCTCCTAAGAGAAAATTACAATTACATACATTTATTGATTTTATTTTAATTATTTAATTCTAACATATTATTCATTCATTTTAGCTACAAACAATGCAAGCCTTATTGCTAAAAGAAACATTTAGCATTTTCAGAATAAAACAATATTGAAAGTGATTCCAAAAAAAGTCGAAATGCAAAAACTTGCATTAAACTAGACTTTGTTATTGTATAATACTAAATAACAGGATATCCCCAAAAGTAAGTTTTGAGATTTAGCAGCATATTATTGGCTGGAACCACACAGACAAACACACACCCACTGCATGAAATAAACAGTGGTTATGACAACAGGTTCCAACCCCCAATTTTAAACAAAATCTCTTGAATCACTTAATTCTGCCCTAAACGAAGTTGACATCTGATCAATAATGACACTATACACTCTTCTCATCACTGACAAATATTTTCAACCACCTGTCAAGAAGACGGGGGTTGTGGGGAGGGCAACAAACACAAAAAGGTGGAAGGGGGTAGAAGTGATGGAGAAATGGGACACTGTCCCACTCTATCCCAGTCTGCCATAGAGAGCTGCAGGACATTAAATCAACCCTGATTAGCGCCATGTGTCCATAATCCTCCAAAGCCCAGGACTGCACACACACACCTCACACTTCAGTTACCAACATCGCTTAATCAACCATATCATAAACTAGTTTATATGTGAATAATTAACCTACACACTTAAATTAAATAATGTAGCTGACAACAATATTATCTTTACTACCTAAACATCTCATTCACCATGCTTTAAATAAATAAGCAATAATTATGCTACACACATACATACACACACAGATGTAGACACACAAAGACACACAAGCTCATGCTTTTCTTATCAGAACTGCTGTAATAATGCAGTATGTTCATGCTCATGTCCCTAGAATCGCTGACAGAGGTGAAAATGAGCTGGACTCATGCAGGCATCAGGAGGTCTGGGATATGTGGAGATTTTATTTTATGGCAGTATTGAGTGCTTTCTCAATCATGAAATAAATTTTTTGTAGAATTTGTTTGAGTGTGTGTGTTCTGTTGCAAAAAGGACATAGGCCTATAACTGCTGCTGTATGTGGATAACAAGTCAGTGTTTGAAAAGGTAAAAGTGAAGTAGGCTTGCCGCGATAGACGGTGATACCGGTGTTAAGCCGCAACACCGGTTACGTCACTTGCCCACCGCGGCACCGACCTCCACCGTCGTTTAGATTTTTTGTAGTAATAAAAATCAATCATCTAAGGTGATTTTGGAAGTTTTTTTAAACAGTTGTTTCTTATTTAATTGGTTCCACATTGTTAGCTGATTTTTATTTTATTTAAACTTTGTGTCATTTATTTATTTTATTTGACATCAAGGTGATGCCGTGCCTTCAAGCTTTCTTACTCGTTTTGCTAATAAACGTTCTACGTTTCTTATTTATTTGGTTATATATTATACATGTTTACTTAGCCTATTTCCAGTTTTGTATACCTATTTAAACTTTATGTAAGTTATTTGTTATTTTATATTAGGCATAGCCTGCCCTTTAGCATGGTGTATTTTTATTTGTTTTGTTAATAAAATTTCTATGTTTTATATATAGGCTAAAGTGAGTTTGACGTTGTATTTTGTTGTTGCATTCAAGCAATTGACGCTGAACTGCCGCTAATTCGAAAGTGAAAGTAAAATGCGCATGGCGCTTTTGAGCTATTTAAAAGTGAAGGAAAGCGAGGAAAATAGTGAAAATTCAAACAAACTAAAAACGAACAATTGCTTTATGCCGAATTGCCACTATTTGAAAGTGAAAGTAAAATGGCATGCTGCTTTTACAAGCTATTTAAAAGCGAAGGAAAGCGAGAAAAAGAGGGAACGCCCCCGCCCCCCACGGTGATACCGGTATTACCGGTGTTGTCACACGTCGATTAACCGGTAGGAAAATTTCTTCACTGTCAAAACCCTAGAGTGAAGTGAAAACTAAAGAATAATATAGAGTATCAAGTAAAGAAACATCTAGGCATGAAGTCAATGAACTCTGAGTGTGTCCTGTAATAACCTCTCTATTATTGCATTCAAAACAAGCACATTTTGTCACATGCATCACTCATTTAAAATAACTTACGCTGACGATTGCTTTATAGTCACACAAAAAAGTGACGTAAAATAAGGACAGACAATACTGTACACTAAACATTAAAGTCTACAACTGGTCATCATAAAAATGCTGACTGGGTAGATAAGCTGATATTTGCAAACAAATTTCACAGGAAATGAAGGAACATTAATCAGTTTCAAAACATCCTATCATATCGTGATCATATGATAGCTGATATTCTGAAGCACTGAGGATGAACTTGTTTAAAAAACCTGAGTAATGTTTGTGACATCTTACATTTGATGACCCCTGTTAATGTCACAATGTAACAATCAGAAGAGATCAGCAGGGACTGTTCCACTGAACATTACACAAGAGTTTGTGAAGTAACTGTGTTCAGCCAGACATCTTGTTTATCAAAATGAACTTAAAAGTAACAGATTCTATACTTTATATAATACTTTAAATTCTAACCGAGTGTGAAAACTATTCAAAAGCAGCAGCTGAATGCTGTCAAGACAACACGTCTCTCCATTCATTGTCTTCACTGGCTGCAAAAATATATGCGGCAGAATTGTCTGATTTATGAACAAATGACTTGACGCTTTTTGTAAATTGGTCAAAAAGACTACTAAAGTCAGCTTTTAATGGGTATGAATAGTCTTTCACTGGATGAACTCACTGGTATAAGATTGGTTGGTCTACGATTTTTTTGTGTTTTTGAAAGAAGTCTCTTATGCTATCTCTTAGTCTCTTATTTAACAGTAATACTGTGAAATATTATTCCAATTGAAATTTTTTATTTGAATGTATTTCAAATTGTAATTTATTCCAGTGATGGCAAAGCTGAATTTTCAGCAGAAGCATTTCTTATTATTATCAATGTTGAAAACAGTCGTGCCGTTTAATTTTGTGGAAATTATGAATATTTTTTGTAACAAATGTAAAAGTGTTTACTGTAACTTTTGATCAACTTAATGTATCCTTGCAAAAATAACATTTCTAATTTCATAAAAAAAAATCTTACTGAACCCAAACTTAAGAGCAGTGGTGTACAGTATAAGACTATCCTGTTGCAAAAAAAAATAAAAACCCGAATCTGTATGAAAAAAAAACTGATTAAGGGTCACACTAGCCAGCTTAAGGCCCCGTCCACACGGAGACGCATTTAGCTGTATACGCATACATTTTGTATCGTATAGGCGTTTCGTCCAGACGGCTCAGGGTGTTTTGGGAGAGTGAAACCGATATTTTTTTAAACTGGGTCCCAGAGTGGATAAATCTGAAAACGCCACCCTTGCGTTTTCCTGTGGACAGCGAATCCGTATATATTCTGAAACGATGACGTCATCAGCCCACATCTCGCCCCTAGTTAGACACCGCTACGTCACGTAACAGCAACAAAAACATGAACAAACACTGAACGATTGTCTTTTTATTAACTAACATTAACACAGATTAATAAATGTATTGTTCCATGTTCGTTTGTATACCCCGCGCAAGGTTTATGCGCATAGTGCAAGTCTTCTCCGTTTTTAGTGTATCTCTGTGGCAGAATTACAGCGCCACATACTGGTCTGGCTTTAGCTGTATACGCATACATTTTGTATCGTATAGGCGTTTCGTCCAGACGGCTCAGGGTGTTTTGGGAGAGTGAAACCGATATTTTTTTAAACTGGGTCCCAGAGTGGATAAATCTGAAAACGCCACCCTTGCGTTTTCCTGTGGACAGCGAATCCGTATATATTCTGAAACGATGACGTCATCAGCCCACATCTCGCCCCTAGTTAGACACCGCTACGTCACGTAACAGCAACAAAAACATGAACAAACACTGAACGATTGTCTTTTTATTAACTAACATTAACACAGATTAATAAATGTATTGTTCCATGTTCGTTTGTATACCCCGCGCAAGGTTTATGCGCATAGTGCAAGTCTTCTCCGTTTTTAGTGTATCTCTGTGGCAGAATTACAGCGCCACATACTGGTCTGGCATGTATACTACATCGTTTTGTGACGGTTTCATGGTTTCGTGTGGATGCAGATATTTCTTGAGACGAGGTGAAAAAAAAGATCGGATAGGGAAAGCTCTGGCTTCGTGTGGACGTAGGCTAACAGTCAAGCAAATTACCCAAGACAACAACCATTTCTGTTCCAAAATTCCTGAAACTGAACTTGTTCGTAGCTTGAGGGTTTAACAGAGGATCCATGAGAGAGACAAGAGAGAAGTAGAAACGGATAAAGTCACAAACATCCACCCCAATACATGTGAACGCCTCTCACTCACTCTAAGGCAACAACTAGCCTACACACAAAAAAAGTGTTATCAAAGGAGACTAGATGTTAGGTTCCAAATGGGATCTAACAGCATAAGACATGTGAGAAACCACAGTGTAGTCAGCCCTACACATAGCCTTAAGTAACTTCAGCAAAAGAGGGAGGTAAAAAAGAAATCAAAGAGAACTGGTAAAAGGAAGGATTAGGATGAAAAATGAAGACAAGGGAGGCTCTAGTGTTTATATCAAATATATTGAACAATGTTGAAAGACCATCCAGATAATCTCAGCAATGATCAAAGACCCTCAAAAGATGTTTTTCTTAATACTGAACTTAACCCTAACCTACTGCCAATCACAACCCAGACTCAACGGAAAAACATGCCACTATCTACTGTTTTGCATAACTCCAAAAATGTACAGTTTCCAGGTGAAATGAACACTATAGGCAATACTTTATGAAAGCAAATTTCTGGAACAAAATATTATATTAGCACAAGCACACACAATAATGCAGTTTGCTCCAAAGTCCAAACAATACAATCGCCACTGTTGACATCCGCCATATTGCATGACAACATGCTCTAGCCTGCAAGTAACTTATACAGAAATTACCCAAAGAAAAAGCAAGCATGCTATAGATTAAACACACCATATGAATAAAGCATCCAGACACCACACCCGTATGTGCTTAATCACAAAACCAGGCATTAATACTTGTCCTCCCTAACGGCTTCCACTCTTCTGGAAAGGTGTTCACATACCTTGGAATGAAACTACAGGGAATCACAAGCATCAATGAGGTCAGGTACTGATGATAGGGTCAAGCTCAGAGTCAGTGTTCCAATTCATCCCAAAAAGATACTTCTTTTTTTTTGTCCATACAATGAAAGTCAATGTGGTCCAGTGTTGTTTTGACTTTCACAGCATGGTGAAATACAGTTTATTTTGTGTTCTACAGAAGAAAGAAAGTTATACAAAGACATAAGGGTGAGTAAATTATGAACTATCCCTTTAAGATTTGTCATCACTGGAATTAAGAGGCCTAGATGAACCTGTTAAGGCATGTCCACATACTTGTAATGTATGTTTCAGCTATAATTTCCCAAACAACATATATATGGTATATTAAAGACACCTAGATGTACTCCAAGCTAAATTAATGTAGTCTTATGTAACATTAGTTTGAAGAATGAGACACACATGCAAACTTCCATGCAGGCTCACATACTATGTCATCATTGTGCAAGTTTTATTTGTGGTGTCAACATTGACACCTCTTAAAGAAAGATAGAAACAGAAAGAGAAAGAACAACAGAGAGTGACCGTCAATCGGTGACGACAACTTCCGTCACTGCTTTCTATTGTGCGATCAAATGGGAGTTTGTCCTTGTCAGTCCAAGTATTTACACACACCCACACACACAAACGCCCCTCAACAGAACTATTGTCAGAGAGAAACAGAAGAGAAGCAAAGAAGTGAGGGGGTGAAGTACCGCGAGTGTGTGAGATATAAAGGGATATACTGAAATAGATTGATCCAAGCAGCCTTTCCTAAAATATCCTCAATACTCCAGTGCCACCTTACCCTGATCTATAACAGAGAACAGAGCCTTGCCAAGTACTCTCACTGCCAACTGGAAATTCAGTGTTAAAAACACAGGAATAAATTTGATTTTAATATATTTTTAAAAATTGCTATTTTAAATTATAATAATATTCTACAATATTATTTTTACTGTATTTTGATTTAAAAAATAATGAATGCATTTCTGGTGAACATAAAACTTTCAAAAACACTGTAGTGTATAACAAAATATAGGCCTACAGTAAAAAAAATAAAAAAAATAAATCAAAACCAAGCAAACTTTCACCATGTGCACTGTAAAAAAAATATTAAAGATGATTGAATCAACCTAACTATTAGATATGCCACTTAAAGTATTTTTATAGGTTAGATTTGGCAGATTTTTTAAATGTTAAAATACTCATGTCTCCAGCATGAATTTGGGGTGGGACTATCCATTTGTCAAACCAATTGCAGACAAAGAGAACAGGAAACCAAATAAAAAATAATAGCCTAATTTTCCCAATTCCATTTGGTAATGTAAAAACAATTCCAGCACGAATTCCAGTTATGAATGTGAGCTGTGTAGTCCCTTGCTTAGAAATAACAGGTTCTTTACTCATGACAATGAACCACACGACACACCAACACGTTTCTAAAATGCACATATCCATGTACAATTTTGAAATCAGTCTAATATTTTTTTTTCTCCAGTTGTTTCCATCAGCACAATTGTCTCATCTTCCCTTACGATGCACCAGCCATGTTGTTCCTGGGAACTTAAAGGAAGTAAGAATTACAAGAGTATCTTATTATCAGATACTCACAGTGGCTGTAGTGACCCCCATCTCTGCCGTGACTCTGACCGTGAAGAGGCAACGCTGCCGAATGCCACATGACTGCGAGCACCACTCGACCAAACCTCACCAGGCACAGCAGAGCACCTGTCCGAACAAAGACTCACGCCGCTGATGGAACAGATGGGATATGAGCGAAATAGGACGGTCGTAGGAAGAGGATCCGCAGGGAGGAGTCTGCTGGTTTATGGGATTACTTGGATTATCAACGATTGAATCCAGCAGGAAACGTTTACTGCCACAAAGATCAGCCTCTCCAAGCTTTGACAAAGCTCCTTCTGCACAGGCCGCGGTCTGTCCGGACAGAGGCTCTGAGTGTCATTAAATCTATCAGCCCAGACGAGCCACCTGTTGCACGGCCAGGGATGAAGTGCGCTTGAGTGAGTGTGAGGTTCAACATAAAAAAGTAATTTGTTTCGATTCAGATTTTAAGATTACTGTAAATTTACAGTACATCTGATTATCAAGAACATTCTATAATTGACCATAATATCACAGTAAGATGGGCACGTCAGTGCTTCTATTAGAGCAGTGCAGTGACAATGACAGCTCTCTCTCACACATGCACACACACTATAAGCACATTTTACAGCCAAGCCTGGCAGCCTCCTCTTACACACCGGCTTGTGTGTTCATTATCTAATGCACTTCTAACTTCAGACACAGCTTGTTTTTGTGCAATGCTGCATAATACTATCATTAGCACTGAAGAGGTTAAAGGCAAATAACCAAAAAATAAAAATAAAAATAAAATAAAAAAGTGGATATTATTAGATATTGCATACACTACTGTTCAAATGTGTGGAGATTTTTTAGAAAGAAATTAATACTTTTATTCAGCAAGGATGCTTTAAGTTGATCAACAGTGACGGCAAAACAAATAAATGTTGTTATTTTGAACTTTTTATTCATCAAAGAATTCTGAAAAAAAAAAATGTATCACAGTTTCCACCAATATATTACACAGTTTTCAACATTTGGTAATAATAAGAAATGTTTCTAGAGCAGCAAATCAGCATATTAGAATGATTTCTAAAGGATCATGTGACACTTGGCATAATGGCTCTTGAAAATTCAGCTTTGCCACTACAGGAATAAATTATTATTTTAAAATATGTTAAAATAGAAAGTTATTTTAAATGTTACCAATATTTCAACATATTACTGTTTTTACTCTATTTTTGAACAAATAAATGCAGCCTTGATGAACTTAACAGACTTCTTTAAAAAAACAACAATAATGAATAATAAATAGTGAAGATAAATAACTTTTTATTTACTGACTGAGATATCAATGTGGGTCAACTCATCTCAGTGTCAAGGGGATTTTGAGCCAAATTAATTGTGCAGAAAAGATTAAAAAGAAGCGTTAAGATATTTCAATATAGTGATGCATTAAAAGCATATACAATATATCAATCCTGATGCCATTACAGTTTCACTGAAAGACAGCCAAGCAGTAGAGAGAGCTGACTTCATGACAGAATGCCTTCAGGGTGAATCTAAAAAAGCCTCTTTAATATGTCATCCTATAAAAGCAATGCCCCACATGGATCAGTCAGAATGAAATGAGAGTTGCAATCACACAGAAGATTGACACAATTGGAGCTGCCTGAAGAGATATTAAGAGCCTCATCACCAAAACAACATTATTAGGTTTTCTATCTTCATGCATTTCTTTTGCTAACAAAAACATCACTGATATCTCTCTTATAGTAACTTATCCTTTTGATAAACCTAACCATGTGTCCTTTAAAGGTCCCATATCGTCAAAACTGAAATTTCCTGGCTTTTTTCACGATAACTGAGGTCTAGGGGCTATTTAACTAACATATAAGTTTCAAAACAGTCAGTCCACAGTAAAATGCACACAGCCTGCATCAAGTAGCTGTGATTTTTCACAAACCGTTGTGACTTCTGTAAAAAGTTGACGTCAGAACTACACAGTCACCACCTTCAGTCACCACCCCGAGCACTGCCCACTGTCCCACTCTCCTTTTGCCAAACCCCCAGACAACATCGCGTCCATGCCATTGCTGAGCAACGACAACATGGAAACATGTCGAAAAGGTTAACTTTAACCACGGAACCAGATCGGCTGACCTGTAATGTTACACTCTCACTCAAAGAATGGACGATCTGACAGGATTGTTACTATGAGGTGGATCACATCTAACGTGTATAGTAAAGACAAACTCACCGTGTCTAACTTAGTCATGATGAAGATGTATATACATTTCAATTTCAGCGGGCAATTATTTTTAGCTACATTATTGTTCCAGCCACAATTAATCGCAACAATGTATATACAATTACAAATGATTATATATAAATCGTCAGTTTGTTGTTTTACACACATCCACACAGACATGATTTCATACACGACATAGTCGTGAGATGCAAGAAACAGACATATGGCAAGAAATCTGTAGATGCACCCATAACAACAAAAGACAATACTTTATTGAACCTTTTCTGATAAGAAGTGTGTGCTGCAAACGCGAGCATTTTTGACGATTGTTTCTGTCCAGTCTGCTCGTTTTATCTCGTTTAACCACAGCTGTCGTCGTTTTTTTGTGTGGCAGTGGATATGCGATCAAATTTCTAATTTGAGGCTGTATTACGTCGATTCTGGCACCTAACATCACAACAAGATGATATTTTAAGCTCCGTATGCGCTGGTTTGAATGGGCAGTCTCCAGTTTCCCCTTTGTTTTGCTGCCTCAAGCTAGCGCTGTGACGTTGGCTGACCCTAGTTACCTGTGGTTGGCCTG